>NW_024081554.1:97275-156318 GCF_003009895.1 Hyaena hyaena | reverse complement strand
GCTGGCAGTCAGCACAGAGCCCGACGCGGGGCTCGAACCCACGAACCGCGAGATCATGACCTAAGCGAAAGTCGGACGCTTAACCGACTAAGCCACCCAGGCGCCCCTTTCCTACATACTTTTTAAATTTTTTAACATTTATTCATTTTTGAGAGAAGAGACAGAGAGACAGAGACAGACAGAGAGAGAGACAGAGTGCAAGTGAGGTTGGGGCAGAGAGAGAGAGAGCCAGAATCTAAGGCAGGGTCCAGGCTCTGAGCTGTCAGCCCAGAGCCCGATGCGGGACTCGAACCCACGAACGATGAGATCCTGATCAGAGCCAAAATCAGACGCTTAACTGACTGAGCCACCCGGTGTCCCTCCTATGTTTATTTTTTAACTTAAAGGTTTACATTACTGTAAACCTTCCTCTGGAATGACATTCTTTGTTTGCTTTTTTAAATTTAAAAAATTGTTTATTTTGAGAGAATGAGAGAGCACGAATGCAAGCAGAGGAGGGGTAGAGAGAGAGGGAGAGGGAGAAAAAATCTTAAGCAGGTTCCATGCTGCGAGCACAGCAAACAGATCAGGTCACCTTCATATCCAATCCTCAACCAGCCTCATTCCTTCCAAGTAAGTCAATAAGACATTACAACCCCTTGGTCTATCATTCAATTTCCTTCATATTTATATTTGCTAGCTCTTTGTGGTTTCATCCCTCACCATTCATTAAATCTACCATATATTCTACCTGAGATCAGACTCTCATCTGTTCGAAAGCAAGAGGTTCCATAGATAAGTGAACAAGGCTGGCGACATACAATAGTGAGTGGCTGTGTGAAAGCATATCTCCATTTGTAGGATTCAAGTTCAATTTTGAAGAGCCTTTCCTCGCCAAACTGAACACATCTGCGAGCCAAATGTAGCACAGAGCTCTGGTCCCTACCAAATGACAGACTGGCAGGTGCTGTGATCCCCAGAACGAACATTGTTCAGAATGAACAATGAAGGAACCAGAGGAACGGATAGGGAAAATGAATTCCAGAAACCAGTGGAAGTGCTTGAGAACTAAGAAGTTAAATTTAGGCAGCCTTGATCTTGGAGATGAAGAAGGTGAGGCAGCCTGTGCAGAGCTGAGAGATCAGATGGCAGAAAAACTGAATAAAATTTACTCTTGAAGCATTGATAAAAATAAATATGATTTGAGACACCTGGGTGGCTCCGTTGGTTGAGCCTCGGACTTCAGCTCAGGTCATGATCTCGAGGTTTATGAGTTCAAACCCAGCAACAGACTGTCTTCTGTCAGCATGGAGCTCATTTCAGATCCTCTGTTCACCTGTCTCTGTGCCCCTTCCCTGCTCGTGCTCTCTGTCTCTCTCAAAAATGACCTGTGGCGTTGGCACCTTCACGCTTTACCTTGTCCTCCCCCGCCCAAAACCATGAAATAGCTGGTTTACAATACAAACAGGTCTATTCTAATCCATGCTGTCTCACCTTAAAAATATAAGAAAAATTTAAAGAGAACAAATCATCCAAAGAAACTGCCTGCCATATTAGTAACAAAACTTTCCTTAAACTGACTGATTTGAAACAGGCCAGGCCCTAGTCTTGGCCCTTGTCCCAAACACATTGTAAGGTAATCTGGTGATAACCCCAGAGAAATATCAACTAACAGACAATCAGCCAGCCAATTGACAAACAAAACTACATTAAAATATTGATAAATGGGTGAACAATATCGAGTATCCAAATGAAAATGTGTGAAAGGCTAAGGAATTTTTACTGTAAATATATATAAGGAGATAAAAGTCTTAACAATATAAACCAAAAAATCATCAAAAGATGTCTATTTTTAGATGCAACAATAAGGCAGCTGGGAAAACATGGTAGATGGAGTAGATGTATATGATTGGAAAAAAAGTTAGAAATTAGGGATAGCATTTTGTGAATCTCTATGGAAAACAACACCAAAGTGATGAAAGATAGAAAATAAAAATAGGTATTTATAGGCATAAAGTGTGCATATACATACGTCTAATAACTGAGTATCTAAGATGTATAACTGTTCATATAATGAAATCCAGAGAAAGGAAAAGCAATCAAATAGACGTGAAGAAAATATTTGAAAAACTAATGAAGAGTTATGAGTTATTGCTCAGGTTAGAAAGACCAAAGTCCACAAATGACCTGCTGGTGGGTGTGTCCAAGAAATGGAGCTAACCCATCACTAGGCAGAGGGAGACGTGGTGGGTGCAGTCGTCAGAAAAACAGATTGGATGTATGCAGAATAATCTCACTCCAGTTTCAAAAGACAGTGCTGATGCGGGGGGGGGGGGGGGGGAAGAAACAGAATTTTATAAATATATACAATATGCTTTGCATATATTTACATAATATGATTTATACACTCATTTTCTAGGAATATTTATGATCACAAAGATACATAGTAGACACATTACAAAGGTTGTATGAGAGACAGGGCTATGGAGTGTGGCTAAAAGAAAGTCATTTGTACTTTAACTAAAGACTGGTTCATCCACAGCTGATTTACTTGGCTCTATCAGACCCATCACTGATCCTGAAACAAGTTTTGAGTTCCCATTTCACCTGGTTCATTCTGCACTTCCAATGACTTCACTGTTTCCTTCTATTATCTTTTTTTTTTTAATTTAACATTTATTTATTATTGAGAGACAGAGTGTGCACAGGGCAGATGCAGAGAGAGGGGAGACACAGAATCCGAAACAGGCTCCAGGCTCTGAACTGTCAGCAGAGAGGCCGATGCAGGGCTTGAACTCATGGACCACGAGATCATGACCTGAGCCAAAGTTGGACGCTTCACCCACTGAGCCACCCAGGCATCCCCCTTCCATTGTCTTTACTGGGAAAACCTCTATTGTTGTGTCTATGAGAATCCTTCCTCCTCTTTGCTGTGATCTCTCCTTCTGTATTGTATGAGGAACACGCAGCCATCATTACCTTAAACCTGAGAATGTTTCTATTTGTGCCCTCATCTAGAACTTGAGAGAAATGAGAGCAAAGATGGCAGCTTATTCATCTTTATTTACCTGATGTCTAGGGCAATGTCTGCATTGTGCCTGGTGGAAAATGAAATGCTAAAAAAAGAGAGAGAAAGGAGTTGCAAATACTGAAAAGAGCGCTTAATCTCCAAGTTAAATTTTGTTTTCTTAAGCCACCTGTTTGTTATTTAAGTGTGACCAGAGAATGGGTCCAGAGGAAAGCAGGCTGTAGTTTTAAGCATGAGAGAGGAAGATTATGTACAAATTTATCTTTGACGCTCCATCCAACTAGTTTTGTTTAAAAGTTTTCCTTAGCGGTGCCTGGGTAGCTCAATGAATCATCTGACTCTTCATCTCGGTTTAGGTCACATTCTTGGCTGATGTCATGATCTCATATTTGGTGAGTTCAAGCCCTGCGTAGAGCTCCTTGCTGACAGTGTGGAGCCTGCTGGGAATTCTCTCTCTCTGCCCCAACCCAACTTGTGCTCTCTCTCTCTCTCAAAATAAATAAATAAACTAAAAAAAAAATTTTTTTTTAAGTTTTACTTAAGAAGGGGCCATTACACCTTACACAAACTTAACTCAAATTCTAAATCTAAGTGGAAAACATACAACTATAAAACTTCCAGAATAAAACTTAAGGGAAGGTCTTCATGATGTAGAGTTCGGCAAAGAGCTCTTAAATGTGACATCAAAAATATGATCCTTGAAGAAAATAAACTACAGATCTTACTTAGATTTCACCAAGTGTTACCAGCATGTGTGTGTATGTGTGTGTATGTGTGTGTGTGTTTCCATGTAGGACTTAGGACTGTACAATAAGTCACCAAAATCAGGGGCCTAAATACTCAGTACCATAAAGAAACAATAGCTGATTTGTTTTATATCACTATAAATTTGTCATTTGGGGAATATTATATAAACAAATCATATAACATGGGACATGTTGATATTAGATTTATTCAATTAGCTCAGTGTAATGCATTGGAAAGCCATCTAAGTTTTTCATGTATCAGTAATGTATTTCTTTTTATGTCTGACTAGTATTATATTGTATGGATGTACCACAGTTTATCCTTTTTGTATGTGACTTGAGTTGTATCTTTTTTTTTTAATTTAAATACAGTTGCTAGGGACAGTTATGTATGGTTATTTTTGTGGATATATGTTTTCCAAAACCAGGCCTAGATCAAAAGAACATTTAAATAATATTTTGACTCAGTATCTTCCTCTTAAGGATTGGGTGTCTATAATGAAGATAATTAACACACTGCATAAAGAAATATTTTTGTAATAATTTTATCAGTTTGAAAGAGAGATTGAACACTTATTTCTGTGGGAGATTTGGCAAATTTAATTTCTCTATTCCTATTTTCTTGATTATGCAGTATAATCGTTCGCTATGGAAATAATTTTTGCAATATTCATAATTTTGGTGAAACCTACATGAAAAACTTGTATAGTAGTTTTGCTGCTTATTCTGCAGTGTATTTTTAAATGTCCTTAGAGCACCTGAGTGGCACAGTCGGTTAAGTGTTTGACTTTTGATTTCAGTTTAGATTATGATCTCAGGGTCATGAGACTGAGCCCTGTGTCAGGCTCTGTTTTGGACATGGAGTTTGTTTGCAATTCTCTCTCTCCTTCTCCCTCTGCCCCTCCCCTACTTGCTCGTGTGCTTTCTCCATAAAATAAAATGATATATAAAATAAAATAAAATATCCTTTAGTTTCCTGATGCCTCCTTTATTAGAAATTAAAGGAATAAAAAAAAATAAAGGAATCAAATTAAAATGTCCCCTTTTTTTATGTTCTACTAACCATAAACCTTTCCACACTTTGTTTCCTCAAATTCTTCTCAACATCTCATTCATTACCTGAATGTTTCCTTTATTTCACAGCCATATGAAAGCCTTGGAGCGTATTCATCTTTTCAATACCTGTGGGTTCACTGTGGGATAAATTGTGCCCACGAAGCTGCTGTGTGTTTTAAACGCAATACATGGTGGCTTCCCATGTCTTCTAATTTGCTCACGGGCAATCCTGCTGCCTTCGTAAATCATAGCCAGGAGATGGTGTTGACGCCAATTAACATGTAGCATCATCAAACTAGTCGGGCTAGTTCAGAAGTACCTGGCCCTGAAGCCCCATGGCAACAATTCATGAGAGGTCAGGAATGGATCCACATACATCAGAATTAGTTCACGGAAATTTTACAATATATATGGGATGGAGACAGAGGTTTTCTGTTTTTGTTTTTCATGAAAAATATCTATAAACAAAGAACCTCCCCAGTGAAATCTTTTAAGGAAAACAGCACAAGTACATGATACATCTCTTCAAGCATTATATTTTTTAGTGTTTATTTATTTTTGAGGTGGGGAGGGGCAGAGAGAGAGAGGGAGACACAGAGTCCGAAGCAGGCTCCAGGCTCTGAGCTGTCAGCACAGAGTCCAACCCGGGGCTCAAACTCACAGACTGCAAGATCATGACCAAGCTGAAGTTGGTCGCTCAACTGACTGAGCCACCCAGGTGCCTCAAGCATTACTTTTGTAAAAGTACATGACTTTGATATCTCTAGTTACCAGTGCTTTCATTCGGTTAAAAAGTCCACTTTCTGTTATTCTGGATTTCTCTCTCTCTTTTTTCATTTCTCCTCTCCCTTCCCCTCCTCGTCCATCTTTTTGCCCTCCCTACTCCCTCTCCTCTTCTTTTCCTTATCAAAACTGAAATCTACTGTGGAATCATGTTGTAGCATTTGGAATAACGTGTACCCAGCTATGCCTAAGGAATTAGGATTTGTAGTGTCTATGCTCAAATGTGACTCCTTCAAATATACGGATTATACCTGGAATAAATGAATCAAAGGTAATACATGACATGTTTGAGAAAGGTCATATCAGCCCAGAATTTAATATTAATTAATTTAATTTAATTGATTTAATTTAATATCAGCCCCTCTCTGCCCCAGGCTAATGGAGGCCCCTGTCACTAGCGTGTTTAAGACTTGTGAGGCCTGGCCAGTACCCCTTTGACTGCAGATCCTAATTTGTACTCTGCTCTGCTTTACTTCCTCTGCCTATGGCTTGTTCTCGGCCACTGAGACACTGGTAGTATAACAGCTTCATTTTACAAACCTACAAAGTATATTGAATACTATGGCTGGGAACAGTGTCGGAGCCACGGTTCTCAGAGAATCTTTCCGTGAGGCACCCCATCCTACTCTCTGAACATACTCCCTCTTAGAGGAATGAAAGTGTCCTGTCCTTCAATTCTTAGGCTGTCTCTTGTGTATCTTATTGCACAGGTCACCCAGAATAGATGACATATCAGGAGGCTCCGCATTCCAAACAGCCAAAATCTTAGCGGGAAGGAAGAAGCAACAACACAGCAGGGAAGCTGTTCTGGGGCCCCTCCTTATTTCCTCCAGTTCCAATACTATGGGGGCCAGAGACAGCGATTCCAGAAAATTCCTGAACAGTATTCTAGGAATGTGATAGGATGAGAAGTAATGGCTAAAATATTCTGAACAGTGAAATCCCAGATTTCAAATAATAAATAATAAAAAAATTTAAATAAAATATTATAATAATGATAATAATAAGATAATGAAAATAATAAAAAATAAAATAATGAAAAACAATATAATAAAAACAATATAATAAAAGAAAATATGAAATAAAATGGTATTTTTGGACGAAAAGATTTATCACTTAACTTTAAGGATACAACCCACTGATTTTTAGTGACATTTTGGCATTACGCAGTCTTCATAACAAAGAAGTTTTTGAAATTTCCAGGCATTCCTCATGCTTCCTTCCCGCCTCAGACAACTACTAATCTCATGTCTACTACTATATGTTTGCTTCCCTTGGAAATGTCAAGGAAGATGTCCTCTAATCATATCATGAAATATGTAGTCTTTTCTGTCTCAGTTTTCTCACCTAGAATACTGTTTTCTTTGATTCATCTAGGCATTTGTTTTCATGACGTTGCTGAATAATATTCCACTGTATTATTATGCCACATTTTGTTCATCCATTCAAAAGCTGGTGACGTTTGCACTGAAATTATTGGGCAATTGATACGATGCTGCTATGAAGTACTTGATACCAGTCCAGAGTGGATATATGTCTTCATTTTCCTTCTATACTTAGGAGTAGGATGGTTGGATTTTATGGTTTACAAAGTTGCTCTATCATTAACATTCCTACCAGCAATGTTAGGAGGGTACTCATTTTTCCACATCCTCACCGACCCTTGTGTGGGTTTGTCTTTATTACATACTCATTCTAAGATGTGTGAAATGGTTCCTCATTGTGGTTTTAACTACCATTTCTGTAATGAATAATGATCTTGGGCACATTTTAATCTGTTTATTAGCCATTTTTGTTATTGTTATTGACCATTTGAATATCTTATTTGTGAAAAGTCTATTCGAAACTTTTACTTTTTTAAAATTGGAGTTTCTTCTTATAGATTTTCAAAGGATTTTAATGTATTTTAATTATAGTCCTATTATAGATATTTGATCTGCCTTTTGTAGGTTGCCTTTCTGCTTTCTTTTGTTGTAACTTATTTTTTAAAGTTTATTTATGTATATTGAGAAAGACAGAGAAAGAGCATGCACACAAGTTGAGGAGAGGCAGAGAGAGCAGGAGAAAGAGAAAGAGTCCTAAGCAGGTTCTGCACTGTCAGTGTGGAGCCTGATGTGGGACTTGAACTCACCAACCCGAGATCATGACCTGAGCTGAAGTCCCAGGTTTAACCAACCCAGGTGTCCCTTTTTTGTTTTTCTAATAGTGCCTTTTGAAGTGCAAATCTCTTTAAATTTGGGATGTCTAATTTACCAATTATTTTCTTCTGTGAATTTGGCTTTAGGTTTAATTTTTAAGAACTCTTCACTTAGATTTGCTTAGGATCACAAAGATTTTCTTTAACGGTTTCTTCTAAAGTTTTTGTAGTTTTTATTCTAGTCTTTGGGCCTCTGATCCACTTTGAGTTAATTTGTGTGTTTGGTAACATAGACAGGTCTAAATTAATGCTTTGAAAAATTTCTTTTGTGATATCTACTTTGACCCATCAGATATTGATAAATATGTTGTTTAATTTTCAAATAGTTGGGGATTCTCTACATTCATTTTGGTTCTTTATTTTTAATTTAATTCTGTTATAATTAGAATACATACTTTGTGTGACTTCAATCTTCTTAAATTTATTTAGAGTGGTACAAAATCTGTATGTAGAAACTATACGCAATGAGGAAAAATCAATGAAGATCTAAATTAATGGAGAAGTCTACCATGTTTGTCGATTGGAACACTTAACAAATAACATGTCATTTTCCCCCAAAGTAATCTCTAGATTGATGCAATAACAATCCAAACCCCAGCACGATGGTTTATAGGAAGTCAAGTTACATCTAAAATTTATATGAAAGGCAAAGTGGGCTAGAACAGCTAAAATCATTTTGGAAATTAGAAATGAAATCAGAAAAAAATATACTACATTATTTTAAAACATATGTGAAAGTGATAGTAAGAAAGGCAACATGGAATTAACAAAAGCACACACCAATTAAACAGATAGATTTTGTCCAGAAATAGACCACAGAAATGTGGCTAAATGATTTTTGACAAAGATGCCATGCAATTCAATGAAGAAAAGATAGAAAGTTCAACAAATGGTCCTGGGCATTCATAGGAAGAAAATGAACCATGAATCAAACACCATGTTTTATACAAAACTTAACTGAAAGTAATTCACAGATTTAAGAATCAAACATATGATACAACCTTTGGAAGAAAACAGGGGAGAATTAAATGATTTGAAGTCAGGCAAAAGTTTTCTAGACATGAAGCAAAAAAAGACAAAGGGGTCACAAAGGACTTCTAGACAGAACATATGAAAATCTCTTAAAGCTTCAAAGTAATGGGGCACCTGGGTGGCTCAACCATTAAGTATCGGACTCTTGATTTCTTCTCAGGTCATGAGTTTGAGCCCCACATTGGGCATTGTGGCGACAGTGAGGGACTTGCTTGGTATCCTCTCCCTCCTCTGTCTCTTCCCTCCTCTGATTGCACCCTCTCTCTCTCCCTCTCAAAATAAATAAATAAATAACTAAAAAATAAAAAACTCCTCAAGTGTAAGAAAATAAGTAACTAGAAGTTGGATCAAAGACTGGAATGAACACTGGGACACCTGGGTGGCTCAGTCAGTTAAGCATCTGACTTCGGCTCAGGTCATGATCTTGTGGTTTGCGGGTTTGAGTCCGACATCAGGCTTTGTGCTGACAGCTCAGAACCTGGAGCCTGCTTCGAATTCTGTATCTCCCTTTCTTTCTGCCCCTCCCATGCTGTTTCTCAATAATAAATAAATGTTAAAAAAAAATTTTTAAAAAGATTGGAACAAACACTTCACCAAGAGGGTATATGAATGACTAGTAAGCAAATGAAAAAATGAAACTTCCATATTATTACCCTTAGGTATACGCACAATATAACCATGATAGGATACCTCTGCAGTTATTACAATAGCCAAATAAAATACAGTGATGGGGCACCTGGGTGCTTCAGTCGGTTAGGGATCTGACTTCAGCTTGGGTCATCATCTCGCAGTTGTGGGTTCGAGCCCCACATCAGGCTCTGTGCTGACAGCTCAGAGCCTGGAGCCTGCTTCAGATTCTGTGTCTCCCTCTCTTTCTGTTCCTCTCTTGCTCACACTGTTTCTCTCTCTCTCTCTCAAAAATAAATAAATATTTAAAAACTTTAAAAAATTTTTGGTGATAATACCAGTGCTGACAAACAATTGATATTCTCATACATTGTTGATAAAACTGTAGATGCTACAACTAGTCTGGAAAATCATTGGGAATTTTGTATAAGTTTAAATTGATACCATATGACTCAGCATATTTATTTACTCTACAATAATGAAAACATAGATTCACATACAACCTGTACATGAATGTTTATATCAGCTCTTTGCTTAATTCCATACAAATGGAGACAATCCAAATTTCTGTCCCAAGGGTAAATGGTTAAACAAATTGTGGTATACCCATGCGACAGTACTACCTGGCAATAAAAACAAATAAAAGCCATTGATCTACAACAATGCTCATCAATGTGAAAGTCATTATGCTGAATGAAAGAAGCTTCTTTGAAAGAGTATATACGCTAATATTTCATCGGATAACATTCTTGAAGACAAAATTATACATAATTGGCTCTCAGGGTTTGGGGGAGTGGACAATGACTCTAAAGAGATAGGACAAAGAATATGTTAGTGTGAAAAAACTGTTACGTATCCTGTTTGTGATGGTTACAGGAATCATACATGTGACACTAGTCGTAGGACTATTGATGGTCTTTATTTTTTTAAATAAATAAATTAGTGAGTCTCCTTCATGTGGTCAGAGAAGGAACAATTATTCTGCCTGGGCTGGTTTAAGCCTGCTAATTCCATGTGTTTATGCCAAAAAGGTCACAGCCATGATCTTTTTTTTTTTTTTTTTTACAAATAGTTTATTGTCAAATTAGTTTCCACATAACACTCAGTGCTCATCCCCACAAGTGTCCTCCTCCATGCCCATCCCCCCTCCCCCCCACATCCATCAGTCCTCAGTTTTTGTCAGCATTCAAGAGTCTCTCACAGCCATGATCTCTTTAAGCATTGCCTCATTGCCATTGTCCCTTCTCCATGTAAATTCCAACACTATATAACCTACTTTATTCCTTTTACCAATGCTAACATTAGAAAAAGTCCTAACTGTTCCTAACTAGTTCATCTTTATACAGATGATGTATTTTTAATTTTTTTTATTTGGGGGGGTGGGTCAGAGAGAAAGACAAAGCAAGAGAACCCCAAATAGGCTCTGTGCTATTAGCACAGAACCCAACACAGGGCTCGAACTCATGAAATGTGAGATCATGACTTAAGCCAAATCAAGAATCAGAGACTTAACCAACTGAGCCACCCAGATGTCGCACAATGTATTTTTTTTTTTTTGAGATATCACAAAGAGACTCCTATGTTGAGAGTCACTAAAAACATCCCCAGATGTCATGAATCACTAGGATGACTCACAAAACCCAGCATATAGTCGAATTCACAACTGTGGTTTATTAACAACAAAGGGATGCAGAACAAAATCCAGGGTAGAAGTCCAGAGGAACCTCAGCACAAATGTCCAAGAGTCCTCTGCCAGTGGAATCATGCAGGACATGGTTGCTTTCTTCAGCAATGAATTGTGGCAACACCTGTGAAATGTTGTTGACCAGAGATGGTCACTGGGAAATCAGTGCTCACAGTTTTGTTGGGAGCTAATCACATAGGGACCCTCCATTTAGCATGTACTAAAAGTTCAAGGCTCCCAGACAGTGAGTAGTCACCATCGACCACACTGTTGACCAAACACTTTAGGCATGGTGAATACCCTTACCAGTTCTGAAAATGATAGGGAACCCCCCCCCCCCACCGAAGCCCAAATTCCCAAACACTAGTCAAGGACAACCTTGCAAGAAGGTCTTTAAGGAGAGTGGTCTCGCATTGCTGTCAGTTCTTTTACGTAGAATGCCCACTTCCAGAAGGTCCGACCTTGTGTTTTCTGTCCCTTGATTTCTGCAAGACCATTAAAACCAAACTGGAATGCCATCTTGGTTTGAAAAATTTAAAAAAGAAAATCTTTCAGGGAAGCCCTGCTTCCTACCTCCATTGTTTTGTCTTAATCCTTGCTTTGATGACATGTGGGAAGAGTGTGTATTTTCTGGCCAGAAAATATACTAAGGATCAACATTAGGCAAGGGGAGAAGTGGGAGAGAAATGGAGTCAACACAAATGATGCAGATGATCTTACACGGAGTTTGGGATGGAAATGGCCCTTCTGACTTGTCCTCTTTCTGATAAGGGGCTTAGCCTTCACATCCCCTCATCATACACCATGGAAAATGACTATAGATAATAGGTAGAGTCAAATTCTTGAGGTGAAGATAAATCTGAGAGAGGAACCAAGCTGAATAATTTCAGCTGCTTCCACTCCTAATACCAGAGGACTCTCCATGCCCATGACCCAGGAGAGCAGGAAATAGGATCTGGACAGAATACACATGCACTACAGCCTTATAGGAAACCCATAAATTAAAATAAGAGGCTTATTTTGAAATTATCTTTCACATAATACTGCTGACATTAATATATTGAAGTTGTAGTTGAACTTCTAGAGGTAAATTTGTTTTTTATTTTGCTTTCAAAATTTTAATTTACTGTTATGACTAGCCATGGTTTAAGCATCACCACTGTCAATGGCATTTTTCCTTAGCTAGTAATTAAGTATATTAATTATAGTATGTCTATAGATTAATCAATTTTACTATTTACTTTAAATTTTGATAGTAAAAATTATTTTAAAAAACTTCACTGCATTCTTAACACTCCATTATGGTTATCTGGAAACTAATTTTATTTAGGAAATAAATAGAATGTGAGTTCACATCGTATTGAATGTCTGTAATGGTTCACCATACAGCGATTCAATTCTTCTCATCCTTCCATTAAGACTTCCTTTGATTGTCATGTTGCAACATCGATGTAGCTTAGTCTTCCCTTTGGTGTAGAAGCAATCATAAACATATTACAAAGTTAGCATGCTGAAATTACATAGCACAACTGACTTTCAGATGGCCATCAAATAATCAAGAATTTGAGCAAGTATGTGCATTGCCTTCTCAAAACACAAATATAAATACCACCCATTTGAATTCTGGTTTACTGAACAATAACACCCATGCCTTGAGAAACAGGACAGGAGTCTGTTTTCCCTGACTTGCATTTTTGCTCATGGCTTACAGAGCACCCAGAGATTTCCAATTTCATGAATTGCCTTCCAGCTAATTTTGAATGTGGTCAGCTTCTCACAGAGCACAGAAGTGGAGGCAAAGGCCTTCAGAGAAAACAGCTGATTTAACTTTCCTGCTGTTGTATAAAAGTTTGCTGACATTCCTTTACCGAAGTCAGTTAATTCTGTCTCAGGGTTTTGGAGACCTTCATAGATAAGCACTAGTAGTTATATTTTGAGGATTGGGAGGTAAAAGAAAGTTCTGGGTCATGAAATACCAGTTACTCATCTGGCCTGACTGCAGGAAATTGGAGGTGTAGGAAACAGGAATGGAGGGCTGTAGGGTGGGCATGATGAGAGAGGACATAAGTGAGGAAGACCCACAGACACATTTTATGCACTTTTTGAATTTATATCATAATAGCCCTGGGGAGAGCTATTCTTAAATATAGAGTCAAAGGGATACAAAATTGGAAAAGAGATCACCTTTTGTGTAAGTTGAGGGAGGAAATACTTTCTAGAACGAATAAAACTTTGTCTCCAAAGAACTTTCTCTATCTCTCTTCTCACTTGACTTTTAGTTTACTTCCTCCAGTTCAGCTGATCCTAACTTTCATGTGGCCAGGCAGTGAATGCACCATTATCTGACAAACACAATAAAGATCCCTTATTAAATGAAGCAATGACAATACGAAACATGCCGCTATGTGACAAGTAGAGACTAGTATTAATTGTATGTTTCTGAGCATTTATTATATTCCTGTTTTAAAAGTCTTCTAATTTCTTTGAGTAAGGATAAATACCTGCTGTCTAATTTGAACTTAGTCTGTGACATGAAAGTGTTTATAAGACTGTGTATTTTCAAACTGTTACAGTTAATCACAATTTTAAGGGTTTTTGAGGGTTCATTTAATTCAACTTTAAAGTTTTAAGGTGTACAAATAACCAAACTATGTTTAAGAAGCCTGAGAAAATGAAGTTGAAGTGTTAATAAAAGATTGGATATCAGGGTGAATATATTAAGGGACAAAAAATGGAACTCTGAGATGACAAAAAAAGGACAAAGACATTGAAGATAGAGAAAATTGAAAGGAAGAAGGATAGAAGGTACCTGGGTGGTTCATTGGTTGAGCACCTGACTGAGAGTTCAGAGCCTGCTTATGATTCTTCTCTTACTCTGTCCGTCCCCTACCCCCACTCTCTTTCCAAAAATAGTTAATTAATTAAATTAAATTTTTTTAAAAAAACTTTAAAAAACAGAAAGAAGGTAATAATCAAATATAAATACACAAATAATCAGTATGAGCTACTCAGGACCAGGGAATATATATTACTTCTTGATCACTACCATACATAGATATTGTTCTTTCACTGTATGTGATTCTCATTTCATATCTCATGTTGCTTTCAAAGACAATTTTTGATGGTGTTATTCTCATTAAAGAGTATCAACACATTTCCAAATGTGCTTTTACCATCAAAAACTGGTATGTTGACATTTGAATCTATTACTGAATTAGCAAAATATATTACCATCTCCTTAACTAATGCCCATTAACTTTTACAAGAATGGCCAATCTATGCCATGGCAGCTAGAGAAGGAATAAATGCTTGAGGCACTCCTGAAATAAAATGGTAATAATATTTAGAGCTGAACACTGATAATACTAAACACTCAAGAGTCTTTGTTGGTAAATCATCTCTATAATCTTGTGAGTTAGGTAAGTGTTTCCACCTTATAGGTAAAAATGCTTAAGATTCACACGTTAAATCATTTTGTATAGTCTCAGTTGTACTGGGAGAAGGGACTGGATTCCAGTTCAAGCCTGCTTAAATCCCAACAAATTATTAAGTAAATTCCATGGACTGTCTCACAAAAATCCAAGGCAGCAAAGGTGATAGAAATGAAAAGCATGAGGATTTCAGTAAGGAATGATTAAAAACTGCTTGACCTCTCTGTATTTTTATGATGTCCAGGCTGATTGGATGAACTTTCTGGGGCCCTCAGAGAGGCACTTGCATGACCAGCCACCATACCACCAGCACTGTTGTAAATTTGAGCCACATTCAGCCCATGTAAGGGTCAACTATTGGACTTCATCATGTCCCTCTTTTTCTTTTTTAATCAAATTGTCCTTCTGAGCTAAGTAAGCCTCTATTGAAAATATTGTTAATTGCACTATTTCCTAGGAGAATTTTTTAAATTTTTTTTTCTAGGAAAGAGAGAGAGACAGTGTGAAGAGGGGAGTGTCAGAGACAGAGGGAGTCACAGACTGAAACAGGCTCCAGGCTCTGAGCTGGCAGTCAGCACAGAACCCGACGCGGGGCTCGAACCCACGAACGGTGAGATCATGACCTAAGCGAAAGTTGGACACTTAACCGACTAAGCCACCCAGGGGCCCCTTCCTAGGAGAATTTTAATGATACATTTTTCTTTTAAATAAAATAATTTGGGAAAAAGAAGCTACTTAGCAACTCTTAAAGGGGTCACAAGTTGGGAGCCACATTTTCTCAAATCCAACTGAAGTGAGCCATCTTGTCATGCCTTGATTTCCTTCAGCCATTAAAACAAAATCAAATACATATCCTAGGAGCATTTTGGCTGTAACCGGGGACTTGAAAAGCAAGGCGAGGACTATTTTCTGACCGTTTTCTACTTTTTTAAGTTACTATTTGAAGAGTGTCAAAGGATGGGCAGAGTTAGCTGTGACAAGTTTAAGTGGATGGAAGAAACAAACAGAAGGGGCGACAGATCACATTAGGCACATACAAATATTTGTACATTTTCTTTGTATACACAACAAAATAGCTATACGTCCACTTTATTGATAATTTCTATTTTGTAATTTGGTCAGATTAAGTCCTGCATTAGATTGAGACTTCAGGTCAACCCAAAATTTAGATTTCAATAGAAGATGCCACTGTCTATAATCAGGAAGAAAAACAAATGTGTGTAGCAAAATGCTTATGATTTTTTACTTATAGATTTGGCTTTACACATGATATCTACATATGTATTTTAAAATTTATTTCCTTATTTTGAAAGATAGAGAAAGAGAAAGGGAAAGAGAGAGAGAATGACTTGGGCAGGGGCAGAGAGCGAGAGAGAGAGAGAATACCAAGCATGGCTCCTCACTCAGCCCTCAGCACAGAGCCTGATGTGGGTCTCAATCCCATGAACCACAAGATCATGACCTGAGCAGAAATCTAGAGTAGGATGCTCGACCCAATGAACCACCCAGGTGCCCCCAACAATATCTACATTTTCTGAATGAGGGTTTGAAAATATGCTTTTTAGTTATAGTGAAAGCATATTGTTCTAAATGTTGGTAACAGGTTAAGAATTTTGAGGTAATACCCTACTGATTCATACAGAATGTACACAAAATTTGGGGCACCTGGGTGGCTTAGTAGGTTAAGCGTTGGACTTCGGCTCAGGTCATGATCTCAGGTTTGTGTGTTTGAGCCCCGCATAGGGCTCTGTGCTCACAGCTCAGAGCCTGGAGCCTGCTTCGGATTCTGTGTCTCCTTTTCTCTCTGCCCCTCCCCCACCTGTGCTCTGTCTCTGTCTCTCAAAAATAAATAAAATTGTAAAAAAAAAAATCTTTAAAAACAGGATGTACACAAAATTTTCTCTTTTAAGGGTTAATGTAATATGAATAATTTTAATAATTATTAAAGTCTATATAATTATTTTGTCTTTATAAAATGAGGTAGCTAAGACACCAAGAATTACCCGCCCCTGAATTACCCGCCCCTGGCATCTCTGGGTGGAGAGTCAGGGTCTCCCTCAGTAAGTCTCTTCTAGTGCTGTGTCCTGGGGCTTCTGTGATTTTGAAATGAAAACTGCACAGATACCGGCAAACACGGCATGTTAGCAACAAAATAAAAATATTCCATGCTCAGCATTTAGCTGCGGAACATTTTATATTGCAGGTATTCTTCACATATGCATCCACGCTTTAGGGAAGTTGGTTTCCTCCTGTTCAACAATTTTAAAAAAATAATTATGAATACTATCTCATGGGACCTATAATGCCTGTCACGCAATATGAGTAATTTTGCCATCTCACGCCAGGTGCAGTGAGGAGGGGACATTTACTTTACCTTAGCTTTAATTTGTAGGTGTCTGAATCTCACTTGCACATAGCAATTACATGTCAAGCATTCTGTGCTCACCAGTGAGATTTTGACTTAGATGATTCATAACTTTATATAAAACATAAATAAGTAGGACTTAAGTTGTTGTTATTAGGATTGAAAGGTGATTGGCTCCCTGGGTAAGTTATATGAGTAGGCTATAAATGTGTGTGTGTGTGTGTGTGTGTGTGTGTTAAATGCATACCTTCTATCCTGAGAGAGATTTATTATAGTTTATTTATTTGACTTTGCAAAAATAGAGGTGCCTGGTAGTATTGAAATGTTGTTCCTATAGTTTTGATTCCTGACTGCTAGATGTTCAACTCTTTGAAGAATCTGGAGAGTTTCATGCATAAGTGGTGTTGGTAATTTTAGACTCTCCACATTTTGAGCAGTTTACATTTAGGATTGTGCTCAATTTTCAAAGCATAACCAAAAAATTATTGTTCATGGATTGTGTTACAGGCCCTATTAGGAGATTTTTCCCCCACATATATGTTTTATATCTAATCGCATACATTTCTAGAAAGTTCCTTCTTTCTTCTTCCTTTCCTTCCTTCCCTCCCTCCCTTCCTTCCTACGGACTGCATTAAATGTGCATATCACTTTGGATAGTATTGACATTCTACCAATATTTGTTCTTCCAAACCATGAGCATGAAATGTGCCATTTCTTTGAATCGTCTTCAGTTTCTTTCATCAATGTGTTATAGTTTTCACAGTACAAGTCTTTTATCTTTTTGATTAAGTTCATTCCTAGTATTTTATTACTTTTGGTGCAATCATAAATGAGTTTGTTTTCTATATATGTTTCTGCTGCTTCATTTTTAGTGTATAGATATGCAGTAGATTTCTGCATGTTGATTTTCTATCCTGCAATTTTATTTAATTCATTTATCAGTTGTGGTAGTTTTTGGTGGAGTCTTTTTTGGGTTTTCTATATAAAGTATCATGTCATCAGCGAAGAGTGGAAGTTTGACTTCTACTTTACCAACGTAGATGCCTTTTACTTCTTTTTCTTGCTGTGCTCACCTATGGTCTGCTCTAAAATGAGCCCTGACACCATGACTGTGAACAGGGCAGCCAGAATGGATCCTCAAAGCACACATGGTTGGGAGGAGCACACGATTTTAACAAGGTGGAGCTGGTCTTATGCAGGGCCCACTGCGGGTACCAACGCGGGGACCAAGGCCCCACAAAGTGCACAGGTGGGGAGAGGGGGTGATGGCAACGTTTGTGCTGATAGTCTCTGGCAGGAGACCCACAGCACCTGGACTGAACTGAAGCAAGACTGAAACGAAGGGACAGAGTCACGGAAGTGCAGGTGGGTGGAGCTTGGTACAAGCACCTTAGTTAGTCAGTGGTGGTGCTGTGCTGGGTCCCACAGATGGGTGCATGTATATGCTGAAGGGGTGTGGGTCTGGGAGAAAAGTATCGCTCACCAGCTTCCTTGTTCCTGTGGGAGTCCCCCCGAGAGATCTTTCTTCCTCCTCCACATGCTCAGAGATTACTAAGTAACTCCCCCTCTTGGTAGGCCCCAGGAGTTTTTTCAAAACATTGCTTCTCTTCTGTATCTCTGAGGGCTGTTTATTGTGCTGCCTCTTTAAGGATGGGGACTCCACTTTCTGTCACCGGCTAGGCTCTCCCAGAGCCAAGCCTGCTGATTATTAACATTCCCGCCATTAAGTCCTTCTGGTTGTAAGAACTCAGGACGTTTGGCCCCTCTGGTTTTCAAAGATAAATGTGATGGGGATTTGCCTTCTCTGCACCAGGTCCCTGGTGTGGGACTCTGTTTAAGTCTCCTCGCCACACACAGTAGCCCCCTCCTGACCAGGGATGACCAGAGCCCTTCTAGCTCCCCGCCACATCTCTGCCCTTCCTATCTTCTCTTCTCTTTTTGATAGAGTCTCATCTCTACCTTTAGTTGTAGAGTTTGTTCTGCCAGTCTTTGGAGGCATTTTCTGAGTTATTTACACTGATGTGAGTGTTTTCTAGGTGTACCAACGGGACAAGGTGGGCTGAGGGTCGTCCTATGCCATCATCTTCCCAGCCTACAGTAATGTAAGCATTTTAATATTATTCTCAAAAACCACAGCAATTAGCTTGTGTGGAGACTTCGTATTTGACCATGCCCTATTGACAGAAAGTGACAGGAATGAGATTTTAATGTCCTTGACTGCTTTAATGTCCTTGAATTAAGAATTCAAGGAAGTGTGACTTTACGGATGCACATAGTATGCTATGGACTGAATTGTGTCTCCCCTAAATTCATATGTTGAAGCTCTTACCCACTATATAATGTATCTGGTGACTAAATGGAATCTCTAGCAGTTCATTAATGACACAAGAGCAATCTCACTCTCTGTCTCTCTCCGGAGTGTGAACACAGAAAAAAGACAACTGTCTGCAAACCGGAAAGGAGGCTTGTACCAGACACACAACTCTGTGGACCCTGATCTTGGAGAGAATACAGGTTTTCATTATTTACGTCATCCAGCTTACGGGATTTTGTTATAGAAGCTTGAGCTAACGCGTGCCATACTAAATACATGGGTCTTCTTCTACTTCATGCTAATCTAGGAGGCAAGTGCAAGCATTTCTTCTCCATTTATTTTCCTGCCCACTATTTTTCAAATAACATGTCACTGTGAGGTTTTCTAGGGGAATGTGTTACAAATATTGTGCCCTTCTGATGACACGTATTAAAAAAAATAAAGAGCATAAAATCGTTTCTTTTTTCTGCTAAAATTTACCATCATTTAGCAATTTCATATTTAAGAATTTATTCTAAGGAATTAATCAAAGATATATAGAAACATGTTAGAGATATTAACTGTCACCGAAACATTTAATTTATATCACTCAAAATTTGTACAGTTGAATATTAAATGGTGAGGGAATAACTAAGCTAATGAAGGCAATCTATGAAGTGGAATACTATGAAGCCATTAAAATAGTATTAAATGACGATATGCGTTGACAAGAATCAATGTTCAGAACGTATTATCGTTTAAAGATAGTGCATTCATACCATGCAATAACAAATAGGTGTACATGCATATGAATCTACCTATGTGTTTATATATATAAAGTATATACTATATACATGTACTATTATATATACTATATATAATATGTATAGTATATATATTAAAGTACATATATATTGTATATATTGTGTATTTGGTATATATTATACTATATATGAGTACTTTATATTTATATATACTATAAATATAGTGTATAGAGTATATATATATAAAGTACTCATATAGTACATGTATATATAGTACTTTAATATAGGTATGTATTTATTATAGTGTCTATATTTATTACATTTCTATCTTTTAGAGATGAGATTACTAGTAAATTTTCATTTGAACTTCTCTACTTTTAAGATGTTTTGCTATAAAATAATATATTTTGATAGAAACTCTTTAAGAAATAAAATTAACTTAACCTTTAATAATACTAAGTATCACATTGAAACATGAATCTATTATATTAGCAAAAATAAACAAAATGGGTATAATCTAGATTCACTATATTAAGTGGAAGTATTTAAACACTGATGTTATCAGTGTGAACTGTGTTATGTTTTCTGGAAAGCAAGTTTTCAATAAACAACAGAATGAATTGAAATTTATGGATCTATTGTTTCTCGTAATAGCAAATGACAACTTTAAAAGAAATAAAAAAACTATTTGGCCAAAGGGAAAAACTGTGTTCAAAACTTTTATGACAAGTGTTTTGAAAATAATTAATAATTGTTTCTCAAATTCCCCTGCACTGGAGCAAAGAAAAAATAAAATAAATGCTATGCTTTTACATTATTCCTAGGTGGAAAATGTTGACATTGAGTTGCTATGTAATAATAAGTTTATATGCAATGTTTATATGCATTGAAAGGAAGCCAAGAGAGAATGGAAATGCAAATTGAAGCTTTTAGTTAATTTTTAATTTTGATATAAATTACTTAAATGCACATAAAAGTTAGGTCCTAAAAAATACCTATACAGCAGCACAGTCATAATACATGATAAAATGATAAATATCTTTAAGCATTCAAAGTTAGACTGTAAGGGCCTTGTAGTCTATGTACATCTATAAAAATATTTTTCTTCTAATTTGTTATCTTGGAATAAAAACAATTAATATTTCTGCATCCTTTCTTTGCTTGTGTTTCTAAAACAGAAGGCAGTGACATGACCAAGAAGCAAAGAATAATGAAAACACAAGTGGCAGTGTCCAGACTCTTCTGAATTGTGGCACTGGGTACACACAAATCACAGCCTGAAGTACTCAAGACCTTGGATGCTAGCTTTTGCTTATGAATTATGTAAGGTGCTTATTTTGTGCTTTCCATGATAGCAACAACCAATCTTTTCCCATAATATTTATGGTGATTTTTTTCTTTTTTTCTTTCTTTCTTTCTTTCTTTCTTTCTTTCTTTCTTTCTTTCTTTCTTTCTTTCTTAAGATTATTTTATATTTGGCAGTACCTAAATGTTGTGCCTGGAATTTAAATAGGAGAAACTATCTTTTTCTTTAGCCAACTAAAAGAGGCTGAGCTCGCTGCTGAACTGGAGTGATTATCTTTCCAAGAATGAAATGGAAAGGGGCTCTGACTGGATACTCCTAGGTCTTAGGGACCTTTCATATTCCATCTTATGACATTTGCAAATGACTCTGTGAGGCGGGAGTTATAATGCCCAGTTTCCAGCTGAGGAAACTGTAAAGAGTGGAGTAGGTTTCAAATTCCATGGTGGGTGGACTCCTTATGCTGAATAAAGTGTATATAAGATGATATACTTGCCATGTTCTTAGATGAGGTAGATTGTGACCGCATTGAATGAAGATCTCAGGTCAAGGGCTTAAAAAACATTGGATAACAATGCATCAGAGTTGCCAATATTTTTGTGTCTGGGGTTCTAAGAGTCTGTGTTATGCCTGTATTACTTGACTACAATTACTGAACCAAAGAGCTGAGCAAGGACTCACCAAGGCTTTCAAACACAGCCCTCCTCACATCTCGAGATTGTAACAAATGCTTGTACATATCGAAGTTTTTCTGGACAGTAAATATTTGTTCAGCCCATATTTTCTTATTTTTTTGTTTTAAAACCCTACTAGGACTTCCACTTCCTGCAAAAACTGAGAAAAGGCAACAGGATTTGACCTCCCAACTGAAAAAACAAACAAGCAAGCAAATAAGCAAAAACCAATCTCTGATTCTATCCAGAAGGATTCAAATTTTAAAAAAAGATTCAAGTCAGACAATGTATATTCTATAGTCATAATGGAATTACATTAGTAGTGGCTAATAGAAATATCTAAGGAAATTATGTAAATATTTAGGTGCAGTATAAAACAGTCATAAACAATTCACAAGTTAAAGAACAAAAGGGAAATTAGAAGGTATATTAGGGGTTTAGTTGGTTGAGCATCTGATTCTTGCTTTTAGTTCAGGTCATGATCACAGTTCTGTGGGATCAAACTCTGTGTTGGGCTCTATATTGAGCATGGAACCAGCTTGGGATTCTCTCTCTCTCTCTCTCTCTCTCTCCTTCTCCATCTGCCTTTTTCCCCACTCATGCTCTCTCTCTTCAAAACAAATAAAAATTTTCAAACCAAAACAAAGGAAGATATTTTAATTGAATACAAATGAAAACATGACAATTGGAAAATGATAGATGTACCCCAATTGGCCAAAGTAATCTTGATGAAGAATAAAAGAACTGGAGGTTTATTCCAAGATTATAATGTTGGTTTAACATTGTGAGATAAATTAATGTAATACATACCATATTAAAAAAACTAAAAAAGAACATCATATGATTTCATAATTTAATATAATGTTACAGTTATCAAGGAAATGTGTGATTTGCATATTAATAGAGAAAAAGATCAATGGAACAGAAAAGAATGTCCTAAAATTAATGCATATCATATATATATATACACATATATATATACAGAAATATATATGTGTGTGTGTGTGTGTATACATATATATATATACGTACACACACACACATATATATAATATATATTGTACCATTGGCTTTCATCAATGGTACAAAAGTAACTTAATGAAAAAATGATATGCTTTTCAATAAATGGTATAGAAGAGCTAGAGTTATTTCCAAGTGACACTTGGAAATGTTTTGGAAGAATGGATATGTTCATTTTTTTTATTGTGGTCATGGTTTCATGCATGTATACGTATGTCAAATTGATTAACTCATACACTTCAAAAGTTTTTTAATGTTTATTTCTTTTTGGGAGAGAGAAAATATGTGTGAGTTGGGGAGGGGCAGAGAAAGAGGGAGGTGCAGAATCCGAAGCAGGCTCCAGGCTGTGAGCTGTCAGCACAGAGCTTGATGCAGGGCTCAGACTCATGAACCATGAAATCATGACCTGAGCCAAAGTTGGATACTCAACTGACTGAGCCACCCATGGGCCCCTAATACACTTTATGCAGTTTATTATATGTCCATAATGTTTCAATAGATAAATCCTCCAATGTCTCCTTGTTTTACTATTATAATAACTTAGGCAAAACACTTGCATTCAAATGAGCAGCAATTAATAATTTCAGTTTTATTTAAAGTTATATGTGTTAAAACAGATTTTATATACACAAAATATTCAGGACAAAAGAACGAAATCATTCACTAAATCTGCCAAGACAGGCCCCATATCCGTGGGTAATATTTTGAAGAAGTTGGTAATATTCAAATCATGCAACATGGACTCTGCTAAACAAGACACATCTGACAGAAGTTCAGCAAAAGCATACGTCGGCTGTGCATGGCTCGTCACGAATCACTAGAATACTAATTAAACAAAAGCATAGACCAGAAGTGTCTTGGAAATTGAAAAGTCCTTAACATTTCTTTGTGAGAAAGAGTATTGATAACTCTTAAGAAGACATAGAGCAGAAACAAAAGAAAAAAAGAATTCTTACTGCCTTTTGTAATGGTTTTCGTTTCTACTTTAATTACACTTATCACTCATTTGCTTCTGTCTTTCCTTGCAACAACCACACACACACATACGCGTGCACGCACACATGCACGTACGCACACACGCACTTCACTTTCGTTAAAAATGACTTGTCACAGTCTTATTATTCCTAAATGTCAGAGTAATTCTTTCTCATATCCTACTTTGTCCCGTCTTACAGAAGGAGGGTGTGTCAGCAATTCTGTGTAAGTCATCTTATCTTTTGTGTAGGTCAAAGTCAGTGCATTAAATGATACTTTAAACTCTTCTAGAAGCAGATGCACTATAAAGGAGGATTATTTTATTTTTTAAATGTATTTATTTAAATTCAAGTGAGTAGAGTGTATTATTGGTTTCAGGAGTAGAATCTAGTGATTCATTACTTATATCGGACACCCAGTACTCATCCCAACAAGTGCCCTCCTTAATGCCCTTCCCTCATCTAGCCCATTCCCCCCCCACCCAGCAGTCCTCAGTTTATTCTCTGTATTTATGACTCTCTTATGGTTTGCCTCTCTCTCTCTGTTTTTATCTTATTTTTACTTCCCTTCCTCCATATTCATCTGCTTTGTTTCTTAAATTCCACATATAAGTGAAATCAAAATATGTGGCTTCTAATAAGTTTACTCAATGAATGAGTGGCAAATCAGGAACTATGAGACAAGAAGAAGAAGGTAGATAAAGAATCAAGTGTTATATTTTTGTATCTGGGAGGCTGTGATCCACAGTTGAAATTGCAGACAAATATATTCTTATTCTCACCATGTTGTGTATCTTGTACAATAGCTCAGATGGGAGATTTCTTCATTCCTGGGACAGGTAGTTGATGTCTAAAAGGTACCATGGACATTATGTATCAGGATAATTATCATCTTGAAATCATATAAACCTGGAAATAAATTTTTGCTCCACTAGGTCATTAACCAAGAAAGAGTCTTTAAATCTCTCTGAACCCTGGTTTCCTTATTTTAATATGAGAAAAATACCTCCTATTTTATTTTAGAAGGATGAATGGACTTTCTGAGAGGGGTGCACTAAATCGTGGTAGAAATCGGTCACACAATCACTCTCCTCGAGTCCACGTTTGTGCTGACACTTTCTGCTTGATGTTGCTCTCTCTGCTCCAGCTCTCACATGACAGATGAATGCATAGCAGCCCTAACAGTGGATTAGTACCGCCGACCACTGCTGGGCCAGTCCTGGTCACTTACTATAGTGATTGGTGCACGCGGATAGAATGTGAACTGATGAAGTTTAATTAGGTTTCTGTAACTGTAGGCAAGGGACAAACTATTTTCTTGCAAGCAATGGGAGTCAAAACCCACTAGTGTTTCTGTTCTTTGGGGCATCCGAATGATTCGTGCTGTAGTAGGAAAGGATACATCTGATGCAGACAGAGCTTCAGAGAAATCTTATTGCGGTAGTCACATTTTCGTCCATAGTCTGATCTGCTGGAATCTGAAGAACCTTGACCACATATGAGGACAGCCAATGAGAGACATCAAATTCTGAGTAAACCAAAGGGAAAAGGCAACATCCATAGAATCACCTGAGATCTAAAGCCTCATCTGGCAAGCATATTAATAAGGTTTCTGTGGTTCCTAGTTATTTAACTTTCCTTTCTTTCAATTTTGGGAACAAATTATTGCCATTTTTATCAATTATATTTTTTAAATTTTTTAAATGTTTATTTTTTTTTTTTTAATTTTTTAATGTTTATTTCTGAGAGAGAGAGAGAGAGAGACAGCGTGAGCAGGGGAGGGTCAGAGAGAGAGGGAGTCACAGACTGAAACAGGCTCCAGGCTCCGAGCTGGCAGTCAGCACAGAGCCCGACGCGGGGCTCGAACCCACGAACCACGAGATCATGACCTGAGCTGAAGTCGGACACTCAACCAACTGAGCCACCCAGGCGCCCCTTAAATGTTTATTTTTGAGAGAGAGACAGAGCGCAAGTGGTGGAGGGGCAGAGAATTAGGGAGTCACAATCTGAAGCAGGCTCCAGGCTCTGAGCTGTCAGCCCAGAGCCTGATGTGGGGCTCAAACTCATGAACCTTGAGATTATGACATGAGCTGACGTCAGACACTTAACCAACTGAGCCACTCAGGCGCCCCTATCAATTATTTTTAGTTAAAATAGTTTTATTTAGATCCTTGTCCAAAACTTTCTCTGACACATATATGCTGTTTTCAATGTCTTCCAAAATATTTTGCATGTAAAAGGTGTTAGAACATCATTCTAAGAACTTCTTTGTTGTTTTAACTGCTATGATCAACAGTGTAAATTGTCTGTAGGGGCGCCTGGGTGGCTCAGTCGGTCAGGTGTCTGACTCTTGTTTTTGTCTCAGGCCACAATCTCAGGGTTCGTGGGTTGCAGCCCTGCATCAAGCTCTGTGCTGAGGGTGTGGAACATGCTTGGGATTCTGTCTCTCCCTCTCTTTGCCCCTCCCCTGCTCGTTCTCTCAAAATAAATAAACTTAAAATAAAACAAACAGCAGTTTAAAAAAGTCAGCAGCCCTTTAAAAACATGAACATAAATAGTTTGTCAACGTTGTAACTACTGCACAGAAATGGAATGGACTCCCACCCCCTAAATCTGGTTCTGATGTTGAGATGGAAGATGAAACACATATTAACTAAGAGGGAATTAAGAAACAAACAAAGGTTTCTACTTACATGATGAGGATTTGGGGAGAGCATATCAGGCCTCCTAAGCTGCCAAGTAATGGACTGAAAAGGAAGGGGCAAGAGGCTTGCTGGGGGTTTTTCTTGATTAGAAGATGGGGCAGGCAAAGGGTTTTCATGTACATTTTGTGTAAAATTCTCATTGGCACCGAAGTTAGAAGCACTCAGACTTTCCCAGGCCTGCTCAGATGGAAGGCACATGGGGAAGTGGGTAGGGATGAGCCTTAAAACCTGTCAGTAGTCACACATCAAAAATGGAGTGTGGCCTTCTGTGAAATAAGCCACTTACCTTCCCAGTGGGGTCTACTGCAGGTGGTTGGCACTTCATACCTGGTCACAGGTAGCTTGTGACTTATCAGAAACAGTAACCTACATGGACCAGGTTACTGAAATGAGGACATTTTAGCTATACCAAGATGTCTGCTCACTCATTTATCAACCAAATAGGCTGAAAAGTATCGAGCTAATAGTCTGCACTTCAAATCCTTGCATGGGAATATGGGTATTTAAGGCAAATTGAATGTGTTCAGTTCCCTTCAGTATGTATTTATTAGCACTTGAGTGGGATTCAAACATGATGCTAAAGTTTGAAAGCCATTACTTTAGACGTTAATTGCTTTGTGAGAAAGACTTGATAGCAGTAAATCTGGAAATATAGCCACCTTCATCTTAATGTACGACTCTCAGTACCTAATTAGATTTTATACTTACGTATATTTTTCAAAATTTGTCATATATGAATAAGTAGATTAAGCATAATAATGGAGGTATGAGAAACATATTACTGGAACACACACAGAAAAATACTTTGAGATGGTAGTGGGAATTGGGAAGGATTTTATTGGGAGATGATATTTACCTGGTGATTAAAAAAAAATAGAAGAAGAGTAGAGGTTTCCTCTTAGGGTATGACAAGAGTGGTGGAATATTGTAGATAATAAAAAAGACACATAGTAATGACAAAACAGGGCCTTTCATTGGGCTATAGCTCATGGTGTCTGGAAAAAAAAGATTATAGAGGTATTAAAATGTTTGGTAAAGGGGAGAAATGCAATATGGGTGACAAAGACCAGAAGGGTGCCTGGGTGGCTCAGCTGGTTAGGCATCCAACTCCTGATTTCATCTCAGGTCACAATCTCACAGTATGTGAGTTCAAGCCCCGCATTGGGCTCCATGCTCTGTCAGGAGCAGAGCTTGCTTGGGATTCTCTCTCTCTCACTGCCCCTTTCATGTGCTCTCTCGGTCTCTCAAAAACAAATAAAAATAAACTTAAAAATTGTAAAGAAAATGACAAAAGCCTTTCAAATAAAAAATGGAAAAAAAATAATGCAAATCTTTGACTTGTATAAATATAAAGAGTGTAATGGAAGCAAAGATAAATGTGAGAGGACCATGGAAGTGAGTTGGATTGTTGAAAATCCAATAAGAAGAGCCTTGCATCACAAACACCTTCTTTAAGTTACTTACAATTATTAGATGTGATCTTATACTCAAGTTACTGCTCATTTATGGGACATGTTTTCCAGTGTTAAGCAGCCTGGTAATAGAGAAGAAGATGGAAATTGTTATGGAAAGAAGTGAAGTATCCAGATGGGACACGGCACACCACATGGCAGCAGGTGTGGGTGGGCAATGGACCCATAGGCTGCACACCTGTCAAATAGCAAGATTAGGGATCCTAAGTTAGGCTACAGATATGCACGCAAAACATCTGAGAGACTATGTCCAGAGAAAGAAATGTGGATTGTGAGGTAATGAGAATATAGAAGCCCCCACCATTAAGAGAAAAGAGAGGAAGGGTACCTGGGTAGCTCAGTCGGTTAAGTGGCCGACTTCAGCTCAGGTCATGATCTCGCAGTTTGTGAGTTCGAGCCCTACATCGGGCTCTGTCCTAACAGCTCAGAGCCTGGAGTTTGCTTCTGATTCTGTGTCTCCTTCTCTCTCTGCACCTCCCCTGCTCATGTTCTGTCTCTCTGTCTCTCAAAAATAAATAAATGTTAAAAAAAAATCTTTAAAAAAAGAGAGAGAAAAGAGAGGAGCTGGTAGAACATTTAAGATCCCAAATCTCTCCATTCATTCACCTGGTAAGCATTGAGCCCTGGGCAGTGCTTTGCTTAAACAGTGATGGATAAGAAATCGATCTTGGAATTGGGTATTGTTTAGACAAGTGCATTTTATATCAAAAGCTAGAAATGCAGTTATACCATAGCTCTCTCAGGCTCACAGCCACATTACCTGCACTTTATTGACGAGGGAACTAAGACTTCGAGCAACGCAAGCAAATTAAGTGTCAAACCCTGTAGGTGCCAAACCCAACAAATAAGTTTCTATTATTGCTTTACCAGCAAAGAGGCTTCTCCAAATGGGAAGCAAGAAATGTGTTAGATGCTGATATATATCAAATGAGTCTACATTTTGAAGAGATAAGATTAGAATAAAAAAATAGATTTCTGGGCAGAAAAATCTCCAATGCAAACTATATGGCAAATGACAAGAGAAACATATCCTCAGAATTTTATAGAATTTTGGGAGTTTAAAACAATTAAGATGATCAAAGAAGAGATTATTGAAAGTATTGCTTGAGTAGAATAAGTGTTCTGAGGAATTAAAGAGAGGAAACATGGTAAAAGGAGATAGCTTAACGCGTGCCAGTCAGGAAGCAGATGGACGTTGTTGAATGTTGTTTCCATGTGTTCATGTATACATTCTTTTTTTTTTTTTTTTCAAATAGTTTATTGTCAAATTAGTTTCTACATAACACTCAGTGCTCATCCCCAAAGTGCCCTCCTCCATGCCCATCCCCCCCATCATGTATACATTCAACAGATATACTATGATGCCTATTTTTGGCCACCTGTTTGTCAACTACTGGGAATGAAATGGTGACGTTTAGGAGTCTGGGGCATGAGCATTAAATTTCCTTTTGAGAAACCTTCACTGATTGAATCTGTGAACCTCTCTCCCTCAAATACATGTACACAATGAATAAACTCCAAAATTTGCAAACATATTGCTCATACTTTTGCATAAAACTTTAGTGAATAAAGGGATGCCTGGGAGGCTCAGTCTGTTGAGTGTACGACTTCAGCTCAGGTTGTGATCTCACAGCTCGTGGGTTCAAGCCCTGTGTTGGGCTCCAGTTCAAGCTCAGAGCCTGGAGCCTGCTTTGGTTTCTGTGTCTCCTTCTCTCTCTGCCCCTCCCCTGCTGGCTCTCTCTCTCTCTCTCTCTCTCTCTCTCAAAAATAAATAAGTTTTTAAAAATAATAATAAAAAAAACTTTAGTGAATGAAAAGAGGATCCTTTGCTAATAGACTGGAAATCTGAGATATGTGGCCAATGTGCTTTCTAGCATGTTTTGTTTTGGTTTTACTACATAGGATGTTCAAAGTACAGAACAGGGATTCAAAAATATTTTCACTCCTTAAGGAGTAAGTTTTCTGCCCAAGGATACAAGGAGGGAAGAAATTTTGCTTAACAGAGAGGGTTCATTTGATTAAGAGAAACCTCCTACACTAAGGGTTACCAATTCATTTCTGCTTCTGCATATACTATTTTATTCAACCTCCGAATAGTTTTCTTTTACATGATTTCAATTGAAGAAATCTAATTAAGTGTGCCTAAAATGTGTTCCAAGTAGGCGAGGGATCTATATTCATTTCTCTGTAGGTGTATATTCATTTTCTATTGGTGTTTAGCCTGTTACCACAAACTTAGAGGCTAGATCAACACAGAGTGATGAGTTCACAGTTCTTGTCTGTGCAGAGCTTATCAGGGTCATCTGAGCAGGGTCTCACAGATGGCAATTGAAGTGTCGGGTGAGGTCATCATCTTTTCTATGACTCAGTGTCCTCCTGCAATTCCACGTGAATGTTGGCAGGATTTGCTTCCATATAGCTCAAGAGATCATGGTGGCTCCTTCAAGACCAGCAGGAGCACTTTGCTCCTTCAAGTTGCTGAGCTCAGGAGAAAAATAAGCTCTCTTTTAAAATGCTCATCGGGGCACCTGGGGGTTCAGTTGGCTAAGCATCCCATTTTGGCTCAGGTCATGATCTAAAGGTCTGTGGGTTCGAGCCCCGTGTCAGGCTCTGTGCCGACAGCTCAGAGCTTGGAGTCTGCCTCAGATTCTGCATCTTGCTCTCTCTCTGCCCCTCTTTCACTCACACTCTGTCTCTCTCTCTCTCAAAAGTAAATAAACATCAAAAAAACCCTCATCAATGTCAGGCGCTGGTGGTTTGCAACCTTCCTGGAAGCTTCCTGGGTGAGCTTGGAAACTGGTTCCCACACACAGAGGGCAGAGAGAGACTGAAAAAGAGGTGGGGCACTCACATCAGTCAGTGGCAAATGTAATAAGCAAGGGGACTTATACACAAGGCCTGTCTTGGGTGGGATCCCCACACTCACCCACCAAATCTTCAGTGTTTATAAAAAGACCTTAAGTGGGTTCACTTACATGTACTGTGCAGATGTTCCCAATACCACGTCACTATGTCAAGCTTATGTCTTAGGGACAGCCTCTGGGAGGGGGAGGGGCACATGGAGCCCACATTCCAAGAACAGGGAAGGGGGTAATGAGCCTCCAAATGTCAGGGTCCAGCTCACAGTTCAACTGGTGCCATGTTCCCTTGATAACCTTCACCAATGCTTCACCCCTCATGAGCAGGTCTTCATAGACTTCCACAATGTGATCCAAGCAGTCAGTAAGGGGTGGCACTAGCGTGGGGTGCTATCTGGATGGACAGCTATCCGGCTGCTTTGGAAGTAGATGCTACAGCAATGGTACAAGCATTTGCAAGAGAAAAAAATGATTAAGATGACAATTTCTAAAATCATTGACCTCTTTTTTCCACACGAGCCCATGATCCAAACCACTGATTTATCCAGTCCTCTAAGCCAGGACTTAGAGTGAGTCAAATCACTCAGGGTGTTCACTTGAGTCTTCATGTAATTTAATAAAGATGATACATTAGCAGACTCATCAAGAATGAACACAGAACATTCTGTTTGGATAATGGCACAGGTCCCTCCTTGAGGGGCACTTAATAATGTCCAAGGCCATTCAATTTTGGAGGCCATCTTTTTTCATCAGAGACATCTGAGCATTTAGTAAGGACAGGTGTTGCTGGCTATCATTTAAGGCTTGCTGGGTGAATTTAATAAGGGCTTCTTTGTGCTCTCTAATGTCTTCCAGGCTGATGGAGAGAACAAATATGGTAGCCAAATGTTCGTGTCAGTGAAAGACAAAGTACATCCATCTGGATGTTAGGAGAGGGAGATCAGTAGCTATTGTTACCTTGGGGTGAATTCTCTCTTGTGCCCAAGGATAGCCCAGGTGGAAGTCATGACCAAAGAGTTGTGCCACATAGCCAGTGGGTTCTATGTGGTGCTACTCAAAAAATATCTTGGCATAGCAACTAATCAATGCCAAGCCAGTCACTATCCTTTCATATGATAGAATGACAACACTGTTCCAATGATACCCATCCATGGTTCTAATACAATGGGTTGATTCTGTTTGGAGTAACTTTTCTGCTCCCAACATGGGGATTCCCATGTGCTCAAATGCCCATAACCCAAGATAAGCCACATAAACCCATCCCAAATCTGAGCATAGCTACCCATGGCTCTGATGGTGGTATTTCTAAGACCCGTCTGATCTGCAATCTGATGGGCTGCCTTTATAGTATGCTTGACAAAAAAGAATACTCATGCTCAGAGTTATTGATAGTGCATGCTACGGGCCACGTTTGTGGATCTGTATTGATAATAACAGATGATTAAGAATACTAGTCCTAGCTTACTCTTCCTTTTTTTTATGTTTATATATTTTTGAAAGAAAGGGGGGGGGATGAGTGGGGGAGGGGCAGAGAGCTAGGGAGACAGAATTTGAAGCAGGCTCCAGGCTCCAAGCTGTCAGCACAGAGCCCAAGGCAAGGCTTGAACCCACGGACCATGAAATCATGACTTGAGCCAAAGTTGGCTGCTTAACCAACTGAGCCACCCAGGTACCCCCTATCTTGTTCTTCTTAAATGTAGTGTTTTAGGGATTTTTAAGCCCTTCCCTGGAGGAATGGTGCCCATGATGCCAATCCTGATGAGCTCCATATGGGCATCTGCCAACAATCAGATGGATTTATTTGTTGGGCACACAAATAGACCCACTGTGGGAATACATTTCCATCGGATGCTCAGGAGCAACAAAAATCTAATGTCAAAAAGACAGATATTGTGTAGGACCTTGTGTGGAATAGTCTTCTACTTCTATGAGAATTATACCTGTGGCCTGATCTTTAGATATTAATGAAGCTGAAGCTTTAAGAATTTGATCAGCTTGTTCATACCTTAGTTCTTTGCTGGGGAAGACAGCACTGTCAGGTATGAGAAGATGGTCTGGGGGCCATGATATACCAGACTGGGACCCCCACCTTCTTCCCTCTTTCAACAGGCCCAGTTTGCAGTGGGACCACAAAATCCCAGTGCTGACTGACTATATGCCCCTCTCCCAGGGGTGAAAAGTAACTTACCCATCCCAGGAGGGTGTCCCATTGCAGTTCCAATGGATGACAACTGTCCCAGGTGTAATGGGACTTGGTGTTCTCAACACATGACACGTTGATCCACGGTGAGAGTGGGCCAAAAGTGGTTTGCTGCTATTGTTACAGCAAATACTGGGTGCCCAGGAGACAAGACACACACCCTTGGGGGATCAGGGAAGACCGTCAATGGCTGTTTCCCACAACTTCCATACCTTTGCAGTATTGGGTACCTGAGCAGGGGTCCTGTCCGGTCAATGGGGCTGTAAGCCCTACTGGTTAATCATTTGAAAGTATTAAAACCTGGCTACCTGGCCCTGGTAGTTTTACCTGTTAGTAACTTAATCTGTTGCTTTAATATCTAACCCCTGCTTGTGGGTTGTAGGGGAGATGGAGCCTTCATTCAATGTCATGTTCTTTGACATGTGACCTCTGATCGCTGTTTATTCAACAAGGCTGTCTGTGTGGTACTTAGCTTTTCTGATTCCCTGATGGTGACACTTGAGTTAGAGTGGAGGAAGTATCCATAGAGGTCAAGGCATATTTGGACTCCTCATTCAGATGGAAGGGGCCAGTATAATCAATTTGCCAAGATTTCACAGCTGGGAACTCTGGTGGATGGCCCCGGATTCTTTTAGTAGTTGTCCTGGACATTATTTATAACACAGCTGACATGCTGTTACTGCAATAACAAAGTTATGTTATTTCAAGGACAATCTCACATTTGTGGCAATATGTTATCCCAGCTGGTGCAATGATGCCCCCTCGTCCTATGTGCCACATCTTCTGTATCAACTGCACATTTTATAGGACTTGTACCTGAATTAGGGCATCAGCTTCCTGATTACCAGGAAGTGTCAGTGCCTTATGAACTGGGACACGGAAGTCAGTGAGGACTGCCTCGGGCCTTTGCAGGTGGACCCAAATGCCCCTCCCCCCACATCCATCCCAATCTCATCAGGATTCATTTATGATTCTCCACCCCTCAGCTTTCCACTGCTGGAGTCATAGGTTCATTTCTTTAGAAAAGAATGAATGTCAGTGGAAAGGGTTAATGGTCAATGCTCATGAGTTGTGACCAGTCAAACCACTGACTTCAACCCACGGGCTGCTGAGGTTCCTTCCTTCCTGAGAGGCTCCACTTGGAGAAGGGTTGGGCACTCAGGCTAGGAGCTATTGACGTATGGGGGTCGGTTAGGTTCCTGCCATTTTCCAGAGCTGGGACCAGAATCCTAGGGGCATCCTCTTCGTCTGTTGTCTCTGCCACAGCACCTGACCCAACCCTTCTGGAATCACAGAAACATCTAACTCAATTGGTATTCCTGCTTTGGAAATGCCCAGAGCTTTCGTTTCCTTCTTTAGTATTTTTGCCTTCCCAAAAATGGCTTGCTGCTATTGTTACAGCAAATACTGGGCACCCAGGAGGAGAGAAGACACACACACACTTGGGGGATCAGGGAAGACCGTTTATTGCGCCCTCACGCCAGTCCAGCAGAGTCACCTCCAGAGGCTGAGCCCCGAACCTTGGCATTGGCCTCCTTTTATGGTTGAGATGGCAGAGGCTTGGGAGACAAAAGAGAAAGGGGAGGGGGCCTTATCAGTGGTGCTCCAGGCAGTTGGCGGACACAGTCTTGCAAATAAGATTATGGAAGTCAAAAGTATGCAAGGGGAGAATCCAGCCCCGGGCATCTGGCTGGCCCCTTTACTAGCTTTTCTTTTCACTATGGTTCCCAGTCTCACACATGCCCTTTTTACCGAGTGGTCTAATGTGATGCAGGTAAGCCAAGTCTGAGGATCCAGAGTGGGTCCTGAAGAATCAACCAGGAGGGTCCTTGCTTTGTGCAGGGTAGAAATCAAACGTGAGGAAGGACGAAGTGAAAGCAGATTATCGAAGACCTAGAGCGAGCCCTACAGACAGAGCCTCTGGGAGACTTGGAAAGAAAAAGGGACATGAGTCTCCTCTTTGTTGCGGGCCTGGGGTTGTCATCAAGGATGGTGGTCTGTTGAGGCGCCTGGGTGGCTCAGTTGGTTGGGCGTCCGACTTCGGCTCAGGTCATGATCTCACGGTTCGTGGGTTCGAGCCCCGCATCAGGCTCGAGCTGGCTGTCAGCACAGAGCCTGGAGCCTATTTCAGATCCTGTGTCTCCCTCTGTCTCTGACCCGCCCCTGCTCAGGCTGCCTTTCTCTCTCTCTCTCTCTCTCAGAAATAAAACATTAAAAAAAAAAAAAAAGGATGATGGTCTGGAGAACATGTCCTCTCAGGAATCCAGGAACCAGTCAAAAGACAGATGAGTGCTCAGACGTCCTCTGTAAGCCACTTAACATAATAGGAAGAGATAGGCTAATGTAATAGGAAAAGAGAGGGAAGGATTAGGAGCTGAAGTGTCCGGATGCGGAAAAACACATGTTTTGGAAGAATGCTAGAAGTGTCTGACCACACCAAACCCCCTCAGGCTTAAGATTCCTCTTAAGAATGTAACAGACCCACCTACTGCCCCTCAGGTTTTCCTCAGGAATTTGACAAAGGAGAGTCCTTTAAAATGTACACGAGAATCTCACCTGGTCACTCCTTACATGTTATCTGTTTTGCTAGAAGACTCCAAAGAAAGCATTAACTCCTATACCTTTACAAGGAGGAAGCACAGCGTATTAAGATGTGTGTAAGATGGGGATGTTGGTCCTCGGAAGAATAAAGGCAGCAAGAAACCAGTCTTTTATTGGGTCCTTTCAGTTTCCCCAACTTGTAAGGGATGGAGGCACGGTGCAGGTAGGGAATAAAAGTTCTCCGAATCCCAAAATCTCTACAAAGGCTTACACCATTTTTACATTCCCAAGGGTTAGATAAACTTGCATCCTATCAATCCCAGCCCTGGATGTAACGTGCATCTTACGCAACCGGATGACTTCAAAATCTTAACATGGTGGCTGATCTTTGAATGTTCTGTGACTGCCCTGCCCATCCTCTGCCTTGTAGATGTCCCAGCAAAGTCCTGCAGCACAGGGAGACCTCCATGTGATACCATGACACCATCAAGGTAATGGTCCCCTTTTACTGACGTGAGGAAGTAGAACAAGGACTGATCCCAGGCTACCATCCATCTCATGGTACATTGTGGGGCGGTATAGGTGACCTTGGGGAGCACTTGAAGGTCCATTGCTGTCCTCCCACGTAAAAGCAAAGTGATCTTAGTTATCAGAAATCTGTCAAAGCCTCCATGAATGTCTTAAAGATGAAACACTTCAGGGGCAAAGCTTTTGGCCAGAGCATCAAAGTAAAACAATGGTTGTCTGTAAATGACAAAAGATTTAAAAATGGCCACAGTTAGAGATCTGATGAGAGCTCATTAGTATACACTTGACAAGGGAATGTTGTCATTTCTGTGACACACCTTGTAAAATTACCAACAATAGCATCATACCAGGAAACATATCAGACTTGAGGAATTTTATACAAATATACGCTAAAAAGAATTTAGCGTCACTTTTTATTTGACAAGGCTTCCCACAAAATTTAACGTGTACAAAAAGTTACATAGTTGTAAAAACCATAGCTCTCTTAATGGAGAGGTTTGTTTCTTATGTAATCAAAGACCTGATAAAGACAAAAACCAAAGCTTATTTTCTAGCCAGATTACATTAAAAGTAGAAGAAAACCTTTGTTTATAATTTCTTATTAAGAGCAGGCCAATAACCTCAGAAAAATTTGTTCTCCAAACAGAAAGAAAATAAATTCTAATTTTGCACTAAGATACTTTTGATTTAAAAGCCCCCCCCCCCCCACCATCCCACTTGAGGCATGTGGGTAGAGAAGCCAGTTGAGAATCTGAGTTTTAATTTTGGCTCACATCATGACCCCAGGGTCCTGGAATTGAGCCCCACGCGTTGGGCTCTGCACTGAGCATGGAGCCTGTTTAAGATTCTCTTTCTCTCTTTCTCTGCTTCTCTTCTCTTCTTAGTTTACATTCTCTCTGTCTCTAAAAAAAAAGAAAAGAAAATAACTATGTTATTTTCATTGTAATTGACATAAGTCAATTCCAATCATAACTTGATTGCATATAACATTTCTTTATCATTATTTCTTTTCCACAAACTTGTAACTTTCTGACCATTCAGTTTTCATCCAAAAACTCAAGTCAAGACTCAGGTCCTTGCTCACAGGTCTAATGCTTGTTTCTGCTACTTGCAATCTTACGGGAGCTGTGGTCTGATCAGGGACAAGAAAACATCTGTAGCAATCTACTTTAGAAGTCTATCTCCTCCCCCACCTTCCCTTTCTTTTCCATCAGTCTCTGTGGGCGATGTATTGGTTATCTACTAAAGATATCATAAGATTTACAGCCTCAAGGGACTGAGAAAGAATGGTAGATTTCTCTTAGGGCTTTTGGGGGGTAATTGTTGCTTAAAGTTTTCCTTTGCTTTAGGAGTCAGAAGACAAGCACTATTGATCTCTTTCCTTGTCAATGTCTACAGCATTCTTCTCTTCAGTTCTTAGTACTCTTCCAGGGATTTCACCGCCTTGTCTTGATTAGGATCAGGCTTTGTCATGGGTGCTCAGATCTTAACCCAACCTAGCACAAAGGCTGCTAGAGTCTCCGAAGGTTTATCCAGCTATCCTGCCTTGTCTGCGGGACCTGAAGCTTGCACTGCAGTGGCCAGGCACCTGTTCTCTAATCTCAGCTTTTCCTCTAGTTTTCTAACTTGAACTTCAGCCTCTGGTGGGGCATCAGTGGCCCACCACCCACTGCTTCTACAAGCACATGACAGCAGCCAGCGTTCTCCAGGCATCCCATATTCCTGTGGGAGTCCTCAGGCATCTGATACACAAGCCACACACCTCCCCATATAGCAGTTGCCAACCAATTTAGGATTTCTTCAGAGGCGTTTTCCTCAGCTTCCTGCCTTGCTCATCTAGATCGTTATTCACAAGCTTCCTAGGAGCTTCCCAGGTGAGATCTGAAACCAGATCCCATACAGAGGGCAGGGAGAGACTGAAGGAAGAGGTAAGTCACTTCCAGTTGGCAGGTGGCAGTTTTGATAAGCAAAGGGACATACATGCAGGCTTAGCTTGGGTACTGCCCAAGGAGGAGACCTCCGTCCCTGGCCCCAAATCTTAAAACTTTCTATAGAGGTCTTGTCTTGTTCAGTGATGTGCACCATCTAGATGGCCTCAACACCACATCACTGTGTCAAGGCTGTGTCCTTTGGGCAGCTTCTGGGATGGGGAAGGCAAGTGGGATGGATGTTTCAAGATGGGGTAGGGAGCAGGGGGTGAGAGGCTTCTGATTGCCTGGGTCCAGCTCACAGGTCAACTCGTGGCCACATCTTCTTGTTGACTTTCCCCAATGGCTCAGCCCAGGGAAATCTCCTTGTGGCTAGCTCAAAATCAACTCATTAGGTGTCTTCCATCTGCAAAATTTCCCCCTCATCTTTACTGTATAATGCAATGGAATCTCCAGATTACATTCCCCCTCACTGTGTAGTCACTGACTCCCACACGTTCAGGGAGAGGGAATTCTGCAAGTTTATAAGTCACTGGGAGTCATTTAATAAAAAAAAAATTTTTTTACATTTATTAATTTCTGAGAGACAGAGAGAGACAGAGGACAAGTGGGGGAGGGGCAGAGAGAGAAGGGGACACAAAATCTGAAGCAGGCTTCAGGCTCTGAGCTGTCAGCACAGAGCCCAACACAGGGCTCGAACTCACAAACTGTGAGATCATGACATGAGCCAAAGTCTGGCGCTTAACTGACTGAGCCAACCAGGCACCCCTGAGAGTCACTTGAAAATTCTGCTTTCCACAATATGTTTATTTAGAGAGGGATCAACAATGCATATGGAGGAGCTAATTGAAGACAACCTTAAGAAACAAAGAAGTGAAAAAAGTATTTCTCACTTGTTTCTCTTGCTCTCAAGGAGAACAAGCAGTTCAAAATTCAAAGGATGCCCTATAGCAATTTCTAAAGACAATCCTAAAAATTTCCAGGGATACAGTAAAACCTTGGTTTGTGAACATAATTCGTTCTGGAAACATGCTTGTCATGCAAAGTACTCGTATAGCAAAGTGAATTCCAAAAACCATTGGCTCAGTTGTGATCATGTGATGTTCAATGTCATTTACCACTCATACAGCAGAACGTTGCTCATTTATCAAGTTAAAATTTATTAGAAACGTTTGCTCATCTTGTGGAACACTTTCAGAACAAGTTATTCGTGATCCAAGGTTTTATTGTACTTTGTTTTAGGAAATTAAAAACGGCTGAAATTAAAAAAGACATCGTACTAGAATTTCTTCTTTTCATTTTCTCCTTTGTCAGATTTTGTATGCCTTTTTGCTTCTATATTGTTCCGGTCAAATGCTAAAATTTCTGCAATTTGGAAAAAACAATTACAGACCTAACTGAAAATAATCATTTGTGATTGAATTCCCTAAAATAAAAAATAGCAGAGAAAAAATGACTCTCTACATATAGCTGCATTTCCTCTTCTGGCATATGATAAAATTGATTTCTTTCCAATTTTAGGGCTATTCTATGAGCTTGGTTCTTCTTTCTCTGCCCAGCACTTGTCATAAAAGCAAATAATAGCTATATGAAGGGCCAATTTATTTTACCATTCGGTCTTTCTGTGCCATTTAAGCAATTGCTGAAACAGTAAGATCATCTCTATTCATGGTAGGAAAGACAATAGCATACTAGTTATTTTTCAAAGGCATCAGAGATTAAATAAAGAAAAAAAGAGCATTTAAGTGAACATTTGTTTTTTGTTTTTGCAAGATAATGTATCTTCCTATTAAGTTCTGTCTTTGAATTCATTTCAGTGAGAATATATTTAAAAATGCACCAAACTTTATCATTTAAAAAATTATTGATCGTGTGCATCTCAGTTTGAGCTTTTATAAACTACAATTGAAAACCTCAGATTCGTTAATTACAATGGCATAATTAGTTACAATAGTAGCATCCTGGAAATTCAAAAATAGGTTCAAGGCTTTTTTTTTTTTTTTTTAAGGAGGCTGGTGGTCAAATTTGATGTATCTTCATTGAAGTCACGTAACTGATTCGTGTTCATCTCATTACCAGGGTCTAAAAAAAATCTAATTCCATTTTAGAATATTTTCTGAGAGACCAGGGGGAGAACCAAATGAAAGTCAAAGGGATGAAGTGGAAATGAATGAATTTTTTAAGAGAGATTTCAAAGGTAAGTAAGTATTGAAAACTTCTCTTAAGCAAGTCAAGGCTTTTCAGTGACAAACATTAGGATAGAAAGTCATGGGGAAATGGGACCAGAGAAATATGAAGAGAATGCATACTTTTGCTCTATTTTATGCCATGTAGGTAACAGGATATGGTGGCAATGCTGATGTCCAAATTAATCTATTTTTTTTAAGACACAAGTCTGGGGAAAGATGGATTATATTAATTAACCTATCATTCACCAAAAATGTACGAATTGCCTACTGTATGATAGGCACTGAAGTTTGTTTCTGTCTGAAACGTGCAGACCTGATTTATTTGGAGATCTCTTGTTTTACAATTTTCTTATGTTTTATAAGTTTCAGTATCCTCTCCTGTTGAGCAAGACTGTGTTATGTACAGTTTTAAAATTTTTAATGTATACACAAAAATAGGCAGTTTTATTTACAACAACCAGGAGTCATACTGTTTAACAACTAGCTCAGGGCTAGTCTCACTTCTTATTCAGAATTCATAGGGACAAAAGTTGTTTGCATAAGGTTGTTTTGAAATCAATTTACCCAAACTCAAAATTGGATCTGGCTAGGTAGACCATATTCCTCTGTCGGAGCTAATGAGAGAAGCAGCAAAACTGCACCTCCAAACAGAAGGCAAGCCTGAAACAAAGTGAAACACACACACACAAAAGCAATCACTCAAGAGAATGGGAAGACAAGCCAAAGACTAGGAGAAAAATGTTTGCAAAAGACACATGTGATAAAGGACTGTGATCCAAAATAAACAAACAACTCTTAAAACTCAACAATAAGAAAACAAACAACTTGATTAAAAATGGGCCAAAGACCTTAATGGACATCTCAACCAAAAATACATACACAGATGGCAAGTAAGCATAAAACAGACACTCAATGTCATGTCATCATTCAAATTAAAACAAACGAATTAGAACCACAATGTAATTACTACACACCTGTTAAAATGATGAAACTCTAAAACTCTGTAAACAGTAAATGCTGGGGAAAATGTGAAGCAAAAGGAACTCATGACCATTGCTGGTGGGAATGCAAAATGGTAGAGCTGCTTTGGAAGACAGTTTAGCAGTTTCTTACAAAATTAAACCTATTCTTTCTTTATTTAATTATTTGAAAAAATTTTAAACATTTATTTATTTTTGAGAGATACAGAAACAGAATGCAGTCTGGAAAAGGGCAGAGCTAGAGAGAGAGAGAGGAAGACCCAAAATTTGAAGCAGGCTCCAAGCTCTGAGCTGTCAGCACAGAGCCCAACCTGAGACTTGAACCCATGGACTGTGAGATCATGACCTGAGCCGAAGTTGGATGCTTAACCAACAGAGCCACCCAGGTGCCCCAAAACTAAACCTATTCTTACTATATGATCTAGCAACCACACTCCTTGGTATTTAACCAAAGATGCTGAAAATATATACCCACACAAAGCCCAAAATGCTCATAACAGCTTTATTCATAATTGCCAAAACTGAGAAGCCACCATAATGTCCTTCATTAAGTGAATGGATAAATAAACTGTGGTACATCCGGACAATGAAATGTTGAAAGCTGAAATTTCAATTCAACCACAATAAGAAAAAAAGAGGTAAGTCAATGTAAACTTCTTGGAAATTATCCATTAAAATTAGACCTACTTGAAAAACCCCTTACTAAATGTACCCTATGTACTAATAGTCATTCACGTATGAACATAAATCCCTAGTTGGGCTTCAAAAGGACATGAGATTGTTTCTCTACCATGAAGACAAATTTTCACTGACCCAATCACAAACAATTAACTTCCTTGTGTTCCTTATGGCTATAAGATGTTTGCATGGCCAAGCCATGTCAGAATTCTCTTAGTGTTTTTTAGGATGGATGGTGCAAACTTAGTGTGTTTACATGGAAAAAGATAATAGAGCTTTAATTCACTGAGCGTGTAGGGACTTGGTTACAGTCATTTATGCCAATTTCATAGATTCAGACTGCCATGAAAAACTTTCTTATCATTTAGTCCAAGATTTAAATACATTTATACACAAAAGAGATGTAGCAAGCATTTAAAGAAGAGGTAAACATAGAACATGATAATAGCAAACTAGAAAACATTGCTGGAACTATCAGAATATCTTACAAGGCATTGTTGCAATTTCACACTATTTGCAGAAGTTGACTAGTGACAGAATAATTTCTGATGCATAAAAATATATCCACATTGGTTCTATGTGTCCAGAGGAAGCTCAAATGGAAAGAATTAAGCAGAATGAGATAATACTCTGTGTATAACACCATGTGATTCTCAACAATGGAAGATGGAACCCCTTCAGAGCAGAAATCATGAAAAATCAGATCCAGGAAAAAAAAAATCAATGCTTAGATTAATGAATTCAGACTTTGTTCAGAATTCTTGAAGTTCTTCAATTCTCTTGTGTCAGCAGAAGCAAGCTTAGAAAGAAAATGTCCTCTTGAGAGAGAAATAAAAATGATATGAAAATCAATGTTTCAGAGAATGAAAGACCTGTTGGCTTTTATTCTATTCCAATTGCCGTGTGCTATTGGGCTTACTTCATTTGAGATTATTACAGTGGCCTTTGTAAATGGTTTTATTGCACACTGTATGTGCATTCAAGGTTAGTCAAGGCAAGTTCCTAAACATAGACTGGTACATTTCCTTTTTTTTTTTTTTTTTTTAATTTTCAATGTTTTATTTATTTCTGAGAGAGAGAGAGAGAGACATTATGATCAGGGGAGGGTCAGAGAGAGAGGGAGATACAGAATATGAAACAGGCTCCAGGCTCTGAGCTAGTTGTCAGCAAAGAGACCAACGCAGGGCTCGAACCCATGAACTGTGAGGTCATGCCCTGAGCCAAAGTCAGACATTTAACCGACTGAGCCACCCAGGCGCCCCTGCCTAGTACATTTCCTAAACATAACCCTGCTCATGTAACGCCACTGCTCAAAAACCACTTTTTCCCAAATAAAGTGTGATACTTGGCCTATTTTTGGGCTCTGCTTTGAATTCTTGCCTAACAATAGCCCATCTCACCATGCTTTGCCTAGAATGTCCCACTCCTGTGCCCTGGAGCTTCCAGCACCTACGGATTTATACATATCGCCCTCTCTTCCTTTGACCTTTTGGTACCTGAATCCAACACATCCTATGGGCGAGCCTAGAATTTACTTCATTTTTCTTCCAGTATACTTCTTGGCTCTCAGAATTTAATTGCCACTCTTGCGAGTGCTCAAGAAATTATTTCCGATGATATGTCTCCCTTGCAAATTGGGTCACAAGAATTTATACATCTCCGCGTTTTCCTAAATCAAAGATGAGCTTGGTGAAGTGCGATTGCACCGGATCTGGTGCCGAGTCTTCCATCCCTCCAGACTTTCTCCGCACGTTTAGTGGCCCAACAAGTCTGTGACTGGCCTGAAACTCTTGGCACACCCTCAGGGTGCAAGTGTGAGCACAACCCCTTTTATTTTTCTAAAACTTGTTTTACTTTATTTTTTCTAAATTCTATTTTTGAAAAGTTTATGGAATTGAACACATTTCTTTTGAAATGGAAAACTGCTTGGGAATTCATGATACATTCGAAAGACATAAAGAGGCAGATGATGGCAGCAGATCACAAGGAAGGGTAAGAATCTCTTGTGGCGAACCCAGTTTTAATTTTGGGATTCTGGAAAGCAGACAAAATTAAAAGAGAAATAATGAGAAAAATGGGAAGTCTGAACACACAGAAGATAAAATATCATCAAGGAGCATGGGCAGGCAGAGAAGAGGGGAGCATAGGATAAGCTAAGGCATGGCAAGGAGTTTGGGTTATTTATAAATGAAATAATAATAATTTTAGATTTAATATTTCAGTTTGAGTTACATGGATTAAATATACGCTGAGCGATATTGAAAGAGTCATGCCACTTAGAAAACAATTGAAATATATAAGAACCTAGATGAATACACAGTCATGGACAAATTAGGCTTTAAAAGTAATATAATAGGGGCTAACTATGCTAAATAAGTTTCTCTTTCACACATATATCTTTCTCTGTTAATTTTGTGACAAATTGAAGTTTGCTCCATGAAAATGCACATTCATTAATATAAAATATCTACATTGTATTGCCTTCATTGTGTTTTGAAGTTGCAAATTAAAATATAATTCATCAATTATAATATTTGAGACGTCACAGTAAAAACATTGCTGTAAATTATATTTCCCTTAATAAAACTGGTACATCTCCTTTGCATCACTGACTTCACTATAAGCTTTTCTTCTCAAGTTCTGCAAGGTTAAATTTATCCTATGGAATGACAATGTGGAAATTCATTGAGTTTTTAAAAATAAAATCAGAAGGGGCGCCTGGGTGGCTTAGTCGGTTAAGCGTCCGACTTTCGCTTAGGTCATGATCTCACGGTTCGTGGGTTCAAGCCCCGCGTCGGGCTCTGTGCTGACTGCCAGCTCAGAGCCTGGAGCCTGTTTCAGTCTGTGACTCCCTCTCTCTCTGACCCTCCCCTGCTCACCCTGTCTCTCTCTCTCCTAGAAATAAATAAAAATATTTAAAAAAAAATAAAATAAAATCAGAAGGTGTCCATCACTTCAGACTCTTAAAGCATGGCAAATAAAAAAAAAGAAAGAAAGAAAAGAAAAAGTGAAGAATTTTCTAGAAGTAAAATTGCATCATGCTTGTTCAATTTTAACTCTGTCTGGAAGTGTATAACAGTGGACAAGAAGATGCTATGTAGCTGGAGATGTGAAAGTTTTTTTTTAAGTTTTTAATGTTTTATTTATTTTTGAGAGAGAGATAGAGACCTGATGAGCAGGGGAGGGTCAGAAAGAGAGTGAGACACAGAATCCAAAGACAGGCTAGCTGAGCTAGCTGTCAGCACAGAGCCCGACTCGGGGATCGAACCCACAAACCGTAAGATCATGACCTGAGCGGAAATCGGACTCTTAACCGACTGAGCCACCCAGGCGCCCCTGGAGATGTGAAAGTTAACAGATATTGTTGCCCCTGGCGATGTGCCAAGATGTGACTGAGAAACAGGAAGAGAGAAGCAGCCTCTGGATTGGCTATTAGGTCAGATTCTGAAGCCAATCACCTAACTGCTCTGTGCTTCAATCTCCTCATCTGTGGAAAGAAATAAGTCAGTAATAGTCATCATATTATTATAAGAAGTAAATGAGTTAATATTTGTAAAGTGCTCAACACAATGTCCGACACATAATAATTACCACCTAAATCTCTGTATAAGCCAAGAAAATTAAAAAACAAACCCAAAACTGAACTGATAGGGTTAATAGTCATGTCTCAGACTCTGCTAGCACTGATTCAATTACCATGACTTTTTTTTTTTTTAAGAACAAATGGCACCTAGATAACAGCCTCTGATATAGTCACTTCCAGTTGCCCACTAAAATCCATAATCATCAAAAGATGAAACCTGACAAGGCATCTAAAATTAACACTAAAAGAAAAATTACTGCCAGAAACCTGGAAGAATTTGCAGTAAGTGCTCCAGGGAACAGTATGGGACCTCCTTCCTCTTCCTTTTTGGAAAGAGATTCCACACTTTTTGGGTTGTCTTAATACATATTGGGTCAAATGTAACCAGAAACCCAAGCAGGTGTTCCCTACTGAGTAGGGAATGCCTTTGAGACCATTTTCAAGTGAATTTTTTCATTTCCCTCATCTTCCTAAATCCCTTCAGAGATAAATGTCAGAAATAACCTGGGGGTGGGGGTGGGGGTGGAGATGAAGGAAGGGATATCAAAGCATATTATTACCTAGCAGGTATACTCTTCATAAATAAACTAGCTAGTCAGACGACTGTTGGGACTGGCATTCCCCCCAGAATTATGTCATTTTACACTAAGAAAGGAAATAGCGCTGTGTGGAAAATCTATTGTCTCCACACTGGAAATGGCAAAGGAGCTAGTACATAAGGGTGCTCTCTGGCCATGAATCTGACCCTCATATTTAGCTAAGTCTTACTTACCAATGTTGTCTGTTAGTAAATATGAGTATCGGTCAGTTGAACTAGTGGTTAGAGTGGGAACACACACACACACATATCATATAACTTCACCTAAGCACACACACATACACACACTTCTGAAGGTGGCATATCTTTAGATTGAGAAAAAAAAACTTTACCAAAATTGTTTGATATACCTAAAAGAAGACAGAATCACATGCCATGTATGTATTAATTTTTACTGCTTTAAGTATTTAACGAGCACTAATATGTACAAGACATTGTCATAGACCATGGAATCCTGCAATGAACAAAATGGCCAAGTTATTTGCTTTTGGGAATTTACATTTAATGAGGTAAAGGAAACACTTCATCACACTTCTTCTTACTTGTTCTTGTATATCATTTTTATTCATTTCTTCAGCAAATAATTTAGAGCAATAATTTGTGTCTGGCTCTGTGTTTTTTGCTGTTGAGCTGTTACTTTTTGTGATTGCCTGTTGAATTTGAAAAATTGTTAATAAGACAGGCTTAAAATCAAACTCAAAAAATAAAATTAAAATTGAGATTATTCTTAGTAAGCAAATAGACATAATTCTAGGAAGTTTTTATTAGTGTGATTCGATTTGAGATAAGATGGGACAGAAATTATTTACTATATGGTGTTAAGTGTTGAGGTAGAGAGAACAGCACGTGATAAAAAAAATGTGGTGACAGTGAGTTTGATACTTGAAAAGCAATGAAAGCCATAAATTAATCAAGGACTTACATACCTGCTGAAATTACCTGCTGTAATTTCTATAAAGCACACAGTAATAGGAGAGTATAACGAAGTGTTCAGTTTTAAGTGGACACCTGGATTCCCTCTATTCTCGAGACTCACTTGAAGCCAGGTGTGATGATGTGACTATTTCATTGCATACAAAAGAAAATGTGATTGGGCATTTTTGTGGGGTGTTTCCCTTAACAAGAGCTGCCTCACAATTTATATCCCTTCTTCTCCCCCATTTTCTTCCTGCTGCTTGAGAGATGAATATCACAGATTGGCATTGGTCAATAAACACAGTGTTTTCAGAATGCCTTTTGAAGCTAGAAGAATTCATGAAGCAAAAACATGACATGGTTCTTGAGTACATACTTCTGTGCCTTTACATGAGAGAGAAATAAGCTCTAGTATTATGTAAGCCACCATTATGCAGGGTTCCAGTCACTCCTGACCATACCCAATCTTAATCAGTGTTGAATACGATACTGAAATTATGATAGTGTGACAGTGACAATCCTTATCATATAGTGGTTTTAAAAAAAGGTAAAATTTTCCCTTGGTTTATATCCTCAGTTTGTTGGAAAGTGGTAGTTAAAAAAAATTACCATTTTGTTGCACTTTGGACACTTCTCCAACATTCAGCCTATACCAGGAAGTGATCCTTTACTAGTTCTGACTGAATTACCCAGGCATCCCAAAAATTTAAAACCCTGATTGTAAGAATATTAGCTGGGGTTGAAAAAAGCATAGAAGACACAAGAAAATCTCTTTCTGTGGAGATAAAAGAACTAAAATCTAGTCAGGCCAAAATTAAAAATGCTGTAACCAAGATGCAATTTTGAATGGGTGCCATGACAGCAAGGATGGATGAAGTGAATCAGTGATATAGAAGATAAAATTATGGAAAATAATGAGGCTTAAACAAAGAGGGAAACAAAGACAAAAGATTGCAATGCAAGACTTAGAGAACACAGTGACTTATTAAAAAGGAATAACATTTGTACCATAAGAGTCCCAGAAGATGAAGACAGAGAAAAAGTTTCAAAAGGTTTATGTAAGCAAATTGTGGCTGAAAACTTCTCTAATCTGGGGAAGGACACATACATCAAAACCCAAGAAACACAGAGAACTCCCCTTAAATTCAACAAAAGTCAGTCATCACCAAGGTATGTCATAGTCAAATTCACTAAATACACAGACAAAGAAAGAATTATGAAAGCAGCAAGGGAAACAATGTACTTAACCTACAAGAGAAGACTTATCAGATTTACAGCAAATCTGTCCACTGAAACTTCACAAATAGGAAAAGAGTGGCAGGATATTTCAACATGCTGAATGGGAAAAATATGCAGCCAAGAATTATTTATCCAACAAGGTTGTCACTCAGAATAGACAGAGGTAAAAAGGGTTTCCTAGAGAAATAAAAACTAAAGGAGTTCGTGATCACTAAACCAGCCCAGCAAGAAATTTTAAGGGTGTTCTTTGAGTGGAGGAAAAAACAAAATTAAAAAAATAAAAATACAAGAAGCTACAGATTAGAGAGGACCAGAGAACATCACCAAAAAGAAACCACAACTCGATGGGCAACACAATGGCATTAAATTAACGTCTTTCAGTAAATCACTCTGAATATAAATAGACCAAATACTAAATGCTCCAATCAATCTCCAATCAAAAGAAATAGGGTTTAAGAATGGATTAAAAAACAAAAGACACATCTATATGCTGCCTATAAGAGACTAAGTTTAGATCTGAAGGTACCTTAGATTGAAAGTGAGGGGACTGCAAATCATCTATCATCCTAATGGATGTCAAAAGAAAGCTGGTATAGCCAAACGTGTATCAGACAAAACTAGATTTTAAACAAAGACTGTAATGAGAGGCAGAAGGGCATTACATCATAATTAAGAGGTCTATGGATTGAAAAGATCTAACAATTGTAAATATTTATATTCCCAACTTGGAGGAATCCAAATATATAAATCAATTAACTACAAGCATAAAGAAACTCATTGATAATAATACAATAATAGTAGGGGACTTTAACACTCCATTTATAGCAATGGACAGAAAATCGACAAAGAAACAATGACTTTGAATGACACACTGGATCAGATGGACTTAACAGATATATTCAGAAAATTTCATCCTAAAACAACAGAATACACATTCATTTTGTATGCATATGAAATACAGAGCAGATCACATAGTGGGTCACAAAGCTGCCACCAACAAGTACAAAAAGATCAAGATCATACCGTGCGTTATTCAGACCACAATGCTAGGAAACTCGAAATCAACCACAAGAAAAACTTTGAAAAACCACAAATATTTGATGGTTAAAGAACATACTACTAAAGAATTAACGGGTTAACCAAGAAATTAAAGAGGAAATTAAAAAGTACATGGAAGCCAATGAAAATGAAAACATGATAGTCCAAAACCTTCGGGATGCAGCAAAGATGGTCATAACAGGGACGTATAGAACAACTAAGGCCTTCCTGAAGAAGGAAGAAATGTGTCAAATACACAACCTAACCTTACACCTAAAGAGGCTAGAAAAAGAACAGGAAAAAAAAAAAAAAAAGCCTAAACCCAACAGAAGGGAAATAATAAAAGTTAGAGCAGAAATCAATGGTATAGAAATCATAAAACTAGGAGCTGGTTCTTTGAAAGAATTAACAAAATTGATAAACCCCTGGTCAGACTTACCAAAATGAAAAAGGAAAGGATGCAAATAAATAAAATCATGAATTAAAGAGGAGAGATCACAACCAACATGGCAGAAATATCAGCAATAATAAAGAAATATTATGAGCAATTTTATTCCAAAAATTGGGCAATCTAGAAAAAATGGATAAGTTTCTAGAAACATATAAACTCTGAAATCTGAAACAGAAAGACATAGAAAATTTGACGAGTATCATAACCAACCAGCAAAGAAACTGAAACAGTAATCAAATATCTTGCAACAAACAAGAATCCAGGGCCAGATGGCTTCCCAGGGGAATTCTACCAAACATCTAAAGAAGAGTCGATGCCTATTCTGCTATTACTGATATATGAATTCAGCAAAATCAATGTACAGATATCAGCTGCATTTGTATGCATTAATAATGAAACAGCAGAAAAAGAAATCAAGGAATTGATTCCATTTACAGTTGCACCAAAAGTCATAAGGTAATTAGCAATAAACCTAACCAAAGAGGTAAAAGATCTGTACACTGAAAAATATAGAACATTTATGAAGAAATTTGAAAACAACCCAAATAAATGAAAAAAACATTTCATGCTCATGGCTTTAAAGAACAAATATTGTTAAAATGTCTACACTATTCAAATGCAATCGCTATCAAAATGCTACCAGCATTCTTCACAGAGCTAGAAAAACCAATTCTAAAATTTGTATGGGACTAGAAGCAACCTGTAATGACCAAAGTAATGATGAAGAAAACCAAAGCCAGAGACATCACAATTCTGGACTTCAAATTGTATTACAAAGTTTTAATCATAAAGACAGTATGAAACTGGCACAAAAACAGACACAGAGATCAATGAAACAGAATCAAGGATCCAGAAATGCACCCACAATGTATGGCCAACTAACCCGTGACAAAGCTGGAAAGAATATCCACTGGAAAAAAGACAGTGTCTTCAGCAAATGGTGCTGCCCATTTGCTGAAGAGACTGTCCAAATAAGTTTATGAAATGAGCACAAAAGTAATTCAAAAGTTGAACAAGATGGCAACCATATCCTAAAAAAAAATGTTTAGCTAACAGGTTGCAAATGTAGTGACTACAGATCCAACCACATCAATACCAAAGTAAAATCAGTAAAATGTTTGAAGTTGAGAGATAATGATACATAAAGATCTTTTCTAATAGAACAGCACAAGAGAAGACGTTTAGGGGAGAATATGCTCAGACGGAAAGCATTAGTCACGGTGAACATCATATGCAGTGGTAAAAAACTGAAAGCTCTTCTTCTAAGATCAGGAACAAGACAGAGATACTCACTCTTGCCACTTTTGTTCAACATAATACTAGCCAGAGAAATTAGGCAAGAAAAAGAAATAAAAGATGTCCAAATTGGAAATAAAAAAGATTGTCTTTGCACATGATATGTGCAATTTATATATATGTATATATGTAAAAATATATGCATATATATGTATGTATATGTATGTATATGTATGGTGTGTGTATATATATATAGATAGATATATATACCGTGTGAAAACAGTTCATATTTATATATATGTAGTATATATAAAGACTCCACCAAGAACCTATTAGAGCTAATAAATTCATTAAAATTGCAGGATATAAAATTTATACACAAAAAAGTTGCATTTCTATACACTAACAATAAACTATCAGAAAAATAAATTAAGAAAATAATCTAATTTACAATATCATCAAGTATAACATACTTACAAATATATTTCCTCAAGGAGGTAAAAGATTTATAACCCAAAAACTATATATAAAACATGCAAGGAATTAAAGACACATAAAACAGAAAAACAATATTTCACTTTCTTGAATTGGAAGAATTAATATTATGTAAATATCCATACTACCCAAAACAATCAATAGATTGCAATCCCAGTCAAAATTCCAATGGCATTTTGCACAGACACAGAATTTAATTCAGAAGCAATCCCACACTTCATATGGAATTACAAAAGACTCCAAATAGTCAAAGAAATCTTGAGAAAGAAGAACAAAGCTGTACGAATCACACTTCCTGATTTCATGCTGTCCTGCAAGCCTATAGTGATCAAAACAGTATTGTATTGTCATAAAAGCAGATACATTGATCTATAGAACAGAATAGAGAGCCCAGAAATAACTTTTGCAGACACCATCAACTAATCTATGGGAGGGTACAGAGAACATATAATGAGAAAAGGACAGTCTTTTCAATAAATGATCTTGAGAAAACTGGATATCCATAGGCAAAACAACGAAGTTGGACTCTTACATCACATACAAAAATTAATTTAAGAGGAATTAAAAGAAAGTTTGAAAAGCTTCACAAATTGAAATACGTGTTCTTCAATAAAGATGTGGCCAGTTGGAATTTGAAAGAAAATGGGCCTGTGTAGAGTTTTGAAGTCAGACAGAACATAATACTTATCTGGGATGATAAAATGGAATAGGTATTGAAAATGTCATCCATATTTCAGTGAAAGAAGATTTGACAGTAAACACTATTGCTAATAACATTATTTCTAAAATCCGTGGGTCAACGGAACTATATTGAAGGTTTCTGTTCTATTAAGTGCACTTGTGTATTCTGTTCTTGTTAACTGATCCTCTTTCTCCTTAAAATGTTATGTTAAAATAAGATGTACATATAATTAAAAAGAAAGGTACCCAATGAATATTTGCACTTGCTTGGCCAAGTGCTCAGAAGGGAATGGCAGAAGAAAGGACCTGCCTTGCATAATGGACCCCGAGTGGAGATGCTATTTGTCTGTGAGAGCCATCTGCTAGACATTTTTCAGGTCGACTTCAATATATGTATCTCTTTTCAGACATATTTATTTCCAGTGGTAATCATTTCCTCTAACACATCTACGTCTATTCATGTTCTCAACAAAACTCATGTTTTCCTAATCTAAATGATCTAAATGTACATTTCCTGATTCTCATTTATTTGCCTATTTATCTAAAATAACCCCTTCCTTCTTGCTTGTCAAAATCTATACATTCCTTAGGATGCTGGTAAAATGCTACTACTTCATTATGCTTTCCTATTACTACATCTCACTTTAATGGACTTTTCTTTTTGAGTTTTAATTTTTGTTATGTTACTTTGTGGATTAGACCCAGAAAATCTAGGTTTGAATTATGTACACAGTGGGATATCTATTTGTAAAAAAAGGGGAAAAGAATGGATTTATAGCTTTATAAATGCATTTGATCAAGCTAAATATAATGGTGGAGAAACAAATTTAGCAACATACCCTATAATTCTGTACAGAAAATTTCACTGGTATAGGGACCACCAAAATACTCTGCTTACATATAAATAATTACAATGAATTGACCTTGAAAAAGCCAAGTTAAACTTATAAATTAAAAATACAGAAATAATTGCATCTAATTTATCTAATATTCTATTAAAACTTCTCATGATTGCATAATCTAGTTACTGGTGTTCATATGTAATACATGTTAGAAAATTCTTCAATTGAATTTTCTGAATGTTTAAAAACAAAGATAATTCATACCATGCATAAAATTATCTATCTAGCTAGTTTTAGTCTGCAACCTTTCACTCCCCACCCCCTGTTTCTGGCATTAAGCCTCTGTAAGAGTGATAAGAAAACACAGAGAAAATTAAGGCATAAGAGTTAAGACATATTGCTATTTATTATTTTTTTAATGTATTTCTGAAAGAGAGAGAGAGAGAAAGAGAGAGAGAGTGAGCAGGGGAGAGTCAGAGAGAGGGAGGCACAGAATCTGAAACAGGATTCAGGCTCTGAGCTGTCCGCACAAAGCCCCACGCAGGGCTCGAACCCAGTAACCGTGAGATCATGATCTGAGCCGAGGTCGGATGCTTAATTGACTCAGCCACCCAGGCGCCCCCATATTGCTTTTTATTCATCTGACTTGAGATTATTTAGTTTGCCCATCTTTTCTGTTTTTTCTTCCTCATGACTTTTCTCTCGATACCAATCAATTCTGCGCCTTGCTGTTAGATTATTTGCAATGAAAGCCATCTGGTAAGACGCCATTTATTTTAAATGAAATTCTTAGCCTGGTCTTTTCCATAGGCAGTTGATCACGGGAGATAAGCTGCTCAGAGGTTAAATGAAAAATCATAGAATTGTTCTATTTACAGCACCCACATTTTCTCTCTTGCAGCTGCCATCTAGGATTTAACAGTTAATAATTGCTCATGGTGAATGAGTTCATTTCTCATAACTGCAGAAGCCCGGTCTTAAGATTAATAACAAGCTCCTCTATTGTAATGGCATGGCCATTTAACATACTTAGGTTTTAGGTGGATTTACATTTCTAGAAAGTTAAAGGAATTATATTTCACTCTCTTTTACTCTGGAAATGACATTAATGGGCTGGGAAAGAACCCCGAAAGAAGCTTGATTCATTTAAATTTCAAATAAAATTTGTATAAAGAAGGGTTAAATGGTTTTCATTATAAATCAGCTGTCCTTTATTTTGTCCCTAATTTATTTTAAGATAAAAATATGGGTCAGGTATAAAATTTGATATGCTAAATAGACACACCTAAAACGTCAAATTACGCGATCTGCATTCTCACAAAAAATCTTCTTCCCTGTCAGTTTCCTTCCCAACTGTATTTTCTTCTCACTAGAGGCAATCTTTTCAAGTTATATTAAACTATTTTCTGGGGTTCCTGGGTGGCTCGGTCAGCTGGGCATCCAGGTCTTGATTTCAGCTCACATCATGATCTCAAGGTTTGTGGGATCAAGCCCTGTGTCGGGCTCTGCACTGATAGCGCATAGCCTGCTTGGAATTCTCTCTCTCCCTCTCTCTGCCCTTCCTCTCCTTGTACTCTGTCCTTTTTGGCTCTGAAAATAAATAAATAAACATTAAAAAATTTTTAAAAATATTTTCTTTGCTATGTATGTCTGTATTTCCATAGAACTCTAGAACTCACTTGTTTTATGTTTTAATGCTGTTTTGTTCTTTCTGATAGGAAATTTAAAGTTTTAAACTCTTTTATACATGTGCAGACCTACAACATACACACACATGTACACTTCTTTCCCTCTATTCTTATAGAATTACATGATATTTTTGTGGCTGCTCAGTCAGTGGTTACATTATTACTATCGCAATATATTTTGCAGCAATGCCAAATGATATGCCATAATTACATTTCCTATTTGCGTATTCCTAACTTGAAGCTAATAACAGCCTTATTTTTTCCTTTAATTAAATCATTATGTTTTTATAATATTATATATTAGTGTCTGCAGAAACAGTAAATACATTTAAATATTTTCAAATAATGTAAGGAATTGATTGGCTGATTTTTTTTTTTCTGGAACCAGCCATCCATTTATATCAGTCTTCCCTGGGCACTCCCTCGATCTACTGCCCTGCCTGTTCCCATCATTCTACTCCAAGATTCTATTATTTCCTGGATTCTTTCTCTCTCTCCCCTTAGCTGAGACCTTTGGGAGGGGTGGGTCTGGAGAGTAAAGGTGAGCATCCTTACTGGCTCCTGGGATGCATTTGGAGATCTGCATGGGTCTCAGTATGTAGCTTAGATGGTAATAGATATCTTGATCGGAAATCATTTCTCCTCAGTATTTTGAGGGCGTTGCTCCACGGTCTTCTGGCTTCGAGGATTGCCATCAGAAAAACCTAAGTTCAGTCAAATTGGCCTCCTTTTCTGTTGGATTTTATTTATTCTTCTCTCTAGACGTTTTTAGGATTAAAAAGAACTTCTGGTGTTCTGAAATCTTATAGTGCTATGGCATAATATGAATAGTGCTTTCTTTTTATTTGTTTGTCTTTTTTAAAAGATTATTATTATTTTACAGAGATAGAGTGAGAGTGAAAGACAGGGGCAGAGGCAGAGAGAGGCTCCATGCTCAGTGTGGAGCCCAACATGGGACTTGATCCTACAACCCTGGGATCATCACCTGAGCCAAAATCAAGAGTCCAGTGCTCAACCATCCAGGTGCCCCTGTCTTATTTTTTTATATATAAAAAACATTTTTTAAGATTCTAGTCTTATGACAGGTCATCACATTGAAGAGCCTAAGTAACGTCATTTTGAGATTAAGGCCTCCATTAAGAGCAACCCCAGGCTGCACGTAGCCCCAGTTCCTCAGACTGCTCAAGGCTGAAGCCATCCTCGGACCGCCCTCAGATCAGCTAATCAAAAAAAACATTCCTGTGGTCTGAGTCAAGGCTGGGAACTGCAGACAGTTATTTTGTACAAACTAGCCAATCACTCACCGCTTGCCTGAACCCCACGTGGGCCCTTTGAACTCACCTCATAATCGGTCATTTTCAAAGGATTCTCAAAAGTCATGATTGGGTCCCACCAAAAGTAATGAACACCTCACAGATACTGAATGGTCAAAGCTGTTACCGTGGGTGCTGCTGTACAGTTGTAATTGGTGCTTATGTGATGATGCTATACGTACAGTGTGTGCACTGTAACACCCCCGTCCCTGACCCCATAAAAACTCTGTTCGCTATTGTTCTTCACTTCACCTTGCTTCCACTACACCGGTAGGTGGGTGAGCCCCAGTTCGAGCTTGTAATAAAGATCCTTTTGTACTTGCATCAGTGTCAGCTCCTTTGTGGTCTCTGGGGACTCGCGAATTGGGCACAACAACATCAGGGACATTTGCTCCAAAAATCTTCATCACTTCACACCTTCAACCTCATGAGCTTCATTCAGTATCTCCCAGTGTGCGAATACCTTCCTGAAATAATGCTCCTCAGTATACAACTTGAATTTCATGATCTTCCAAATTTCCTTAATGTCCTTGCCTTTTTTTTTAATGACCTCCCATGATAAATCCATGGCACAACGACCCCACTTCTTATGTGCCAAATGTTGCTGAGCTCACTGATCTCTAATGGCTGTTCCACACAGCCCAGCAATCCCATCTTGCTTTTCCTGAAGAAAATGGTTTCTCTTCCTCTTCCTCTAGTCTTGCTTGATGCTCATTTCAATCTTGACATCGTCCTTTTCTTGTTATTTATATGAAACTTTGTGGATCCCGTTAATCTTTACGCTGTCAGCTTTTGGTTATGATCAGTTTTCCTTTATTATTCTTGGCAACTTCCTTCTTTTTCTTTTCATGTTTGCCTCCTTCCAGCACTTAATAAGTATTTAATCTCCCAAACTGAGTTAATTTCACATCGCCAACTGGCTGTCTCTTTCATTGTTTACTTCTGTTGCAGCATTCTTTACCTCAATACCCACATTCATTGTCTTGCCCCTTCTAAGAATGAAGAGGTGGTCACAGAGTGAAATGAGCATCAAGCAAGAGTTTTAGTAGAAAGTAGGACTAGTATGAAAGGCTTTCGCTACAGAGCGGGGACATTGGAAAGTGAATACCCCCGACTATGGGCAACGGAACTTTGTTTTATAGGGTTTTGGTCCATTCTTTCTCTTCCCCCTTTGTTCTTTTTCAGATTCTTTTTTCAATTGGCCTGATAACTGTGGGTGTTGAGTTTTTTATTCCTGATTGGCTCGATTCTGTCCTGTGAAGTGCTGGAATATAATTAATTTATCATACATCATAACTTTTCTGGTTTACTTATTTTATAAAGTTAGGTATTTTGTTTGTCAAATTCCTGAGGTGGGGGTAGTGGTGTTTGTTACAGTCTTAAGAAAAACTTTAAGTTGTAGTGAGTTTTTATTGTCATCAAATGTTCCCAGCATTGTTTTAAAATAGATATTTGTTTTATTGCTTGTTTGTTTGCTTGTTTTTACATTTAGGGACCTCAAGTTCTAACCCCTTCCTCTCTACCTAGTTAACTTTATCTTTCCCTATCACTTCTATGAGATTTTTTAACTTGAATTTTCTTTCGAGCACATTTTGAATTCCTGCTGTCACATTTTTAAATTACCAATCCTGTTTTTCTATCTTATGGGATTTATTCTAAATTTTCTTTTAATGGCATCTTGTTTTATGGATGAAATATTTTATTGATGGCTTTAATAGTTTTTTTGTTGTTTATTTGTTTTTCTTTTCTTTTTAAAGTTTCTGCTTGCTCTGGGCACTTTTTGTTCTCGTTGCTTGCTTGGGCAAAAAATTTAAATTTTTTTAAGAGACAGAGAGAGTCAGAGAGAGATCTAGTGAAGGAAAGGGGCAGAGGGAGAAAGACAGAATCTTAAGCAGGCTAAATTCTCAGCATGGAGCCCTGTGGGAGACTCAGTCCCATATCCCTGGGATCATGACCTGAGCCAGAATCAAGAGTCAGATGTACTCAGCTGACTGAGCCACCCAGGCACCCCAGGGCTTAACACCTGTATTCCAGTGAAGTTTTGAAAGAACGCAGTTATAAACATATGAGTTCAGGTTACTGTGCTTAAACACAGGCATAAATGTCCATATACTCTATCATTTATTTATAAAGTAAAATTGGTTCCAGGCCCTCAACCTGCATTGAGTTAGCCCAGGAAGTGTAAGTGGTCCTATTTTTGAAAATTAGAACCAAGAATCTCAGGCGCAGAGAGCCAAGTTGGCTTTTATACTGTGATGGTATTTTGTGTGTCCTTTCCAAGGCTACTGAATCTGGAACCCAGGGGATGACGCAGCGACTTGTATTTCCCAAATTCTCAGCTGACTCGAATACCCACCCCCAGCAGCTGAAATGCCTTCCTATTCTCATCAGGTCACCCATATCCATATATGTGTATAGATTTTTCTGGTATATACTTTTATCAATCATGGTTTTGTTTTCAAGTGCATTCCATGCCCAACATGGGTTTTGAGCTCACCACCCTGAGATCAAGAGTTGTATACTCTACAGACTCAGCCAGACAAGTGTCCCTCTGACTCGTGTTTTTCTTTTAATTTTTATAAATGTTTTATTTATTTTTGAGAGGGAGAGAGAGAGCAGGAGAGGGTCAGAGAGAGAAGGAGACACAGAATCAGAAGCAGGCTCCAGGCTCTGAGCTAGCTGTCAGCACAGAGCCCGACGAGGCTGAACCCACGAATGGTGAGATGATGAGCTGAGCCGAAGTCTGACACTTAACCGACTGAGCCACCCAGGAGCTCCGACTCGTGTTTTTTATTGGACTGGTCTTTCTTTCTCTTTCTTTCTTTCTTTCTTTCTTTCTTTCTTTCTTTCTTTCTTTCTTTCTTTCTTTCTTTCTTTCTTTCTTTCTTCCTTCCTTCCTTCCTTCCTTCCTTCCTTCCTTCCTTCCTTC
>NW_024081554.1:47575-95090 GCF_003009895.1 Hyaena hyaena | reverse complement strand
GTTCCTTCTATCCGGACTTTCTCGAGGGTCTTTAGTAAGAAGGGATGTTGTATTTTGTCAAATGCTTTTTCTGCATCTATTGACAGGATCGTATGGTTTTTATCTTTTCTTTTGTTGAGCGATGTATCACATTGATTGATTTGCGAATGTTGAACCAGCCCTGTAACCCAGGAATGAATCCCACTTGATCTTGGTGGATAATTCTTTTTATGTGCTGTTGGATTCGATTTGCAAGGATCTTGTTGAGGATTTTTGCATCTGTATTCATCAAGGATATTGGCCTGTAGTTCTCTCTTTTGCTGGATCTCTGTCTGGCTTGGGAATCAGAGTGATGCTGGTTTCATGAAATGAGGCCGGGAGTTTTTCTTCAATTTCTATTTTTTGGAATAGCTTGAGAAGACTTGGTATTAATTCCATTTTAAATGTCTGGTAGAACTCCCCTGGGAAGCCATCAGGTCCAGGGCTCTTATTTGTTGGGAGATTTTTGATAACTGATTTGATTTCTTCATGAGTTATGGGTCTGTTCAGATTTTCTATTTCTTCCCGTTTGAATTTTGGTAGTGAGTGTGTGTTTAGGAATTTGTCCATTTCTTCTAAGTTGTCCAATTTGTTGGCATATACTTTTTCATAGTATTCCCTGATAATTCTTGTATTTCTGAGGGGTTGGTTGTAATAAGTCCATTTTCATTCATGATTTTGTCTACATGGGTGCTCTCTCTTTTCTTTTTGAGAAGCCTGGCCTGAGGTTTGTCAATTTTCTTTATTTTTTCAAAGAACCAACTCTTGGTTTCATTGATCTGTTCAATTGTTTCTTTGGTCTCTATGTTGTTTATTCCTGCTCTGGTTTTTACTATTTCTCCTCTTCTACTGGGTTTGGGGTGCTCTTGTTGCTCTGCCTCTAGCTCCTTTAGGCGAGTTGTTAGATTTTTCACTTGCACTTTCTCTGATTTCTTGAAATAGGCCTGGAGAGCAATGTACTTTCCACTTAGGACTGCCTTTGCCGCATCCTATAGAGTTTGTATTTTGTATTTTCATTTTCAATTGTTTCCATATATTTTTTAATTTCTCTTCTAATTGCCTGATTGGCCCATCATTCTTTAGTAGGGTGTTCTTCAACCTCCATGTTTTTGGAGATTTTCCAGACTTTTTCTTGTGATTGATTTCAAGTTTCAAAGCATTATGATCTGAAAGTGTGCATGGTATGATCTCAATTCTTTTATATTTATTGAGGGCTGCTTTATGTCCCAGTATGTGATCTATCTTGGAGAATGTGCCATGCACACTTGAGAAGAAAGTGAATTCCTTGGCCTCAGGATGCAGAGTTCTAAATATATCTGTCAGACTCATCTGTCCATTGTGTCTTTCAAGTCCATTGTTTCTTTAGTGATTCTCTGTCTGGTTGATCTATCCATTGCTGTAAGTGGAGTATTAAAGTCCCCTGCAATTAGCACATTCTTATCTATAAGCTTGTTTCTGTTTGTGATTCATTGTTTTAAATATTCGGTGCTCCCATATTCGGTGCATAGGCATTTATAATTGTTAGTTCTTCCTGATGGATGGACCCTGTAATTATTATATAATGCCTTTCTTCATCCCTTGTTATTGTCTTTAATTTAAAGTCCAGTTTGTCTGATATAAGTATAGCTACTCCAGCTTTCTTTTGACTTCCCATAGCATGATATATATTTCTCCATCCCCTTACTTTTAATCTGAAGGTATCTTCCAATCTAAAATGTGTTTCCTGTAGACAGCAAATAGATGGATTTTGTTTTTTTATCCATTCTGCTACCCTATGTCTTTTGATTGGAGCATTCAGCCCATTTACATTCAGTGTTATTATTGAAATATGTGGGTTTAGAGTCTTTGTATCTTTTGTAGGGTTCATGTTTGTGGTGGTGTCTCTGGTATCTTTGTTCCTTGCAACCTTTCCTTCAGAACGTCCCTCTCAGGATTCTTGTAGGGCTGGCTTGGTGGTGACAAATTCTTTCAATTTTTGCTTATTTGGAAAGACTTTTATCTCTCCGTCTATTTTGAATGACAGTCTGGCTGGATAGAGGATTCTTGGCTGCATATATTTTCTGTTCTTCACATTGAAGATCTCCTGCCATTCCTTTCTGGCCTGCCAAGTTTCATTAGATAGGTCTGTCACCACTCTGATAGGTTTCCCTTTGTATATTAGGGCCCTTTTCTCCCTAGCTGCTTTCAAAGTTCTCTCTTTGTCTTTATATTTTGCCATTTTTACTATGATATGTCATGCAGAAGATCGATTCAAATTACGTCTGAGGGAGTTCTCTGTGCCTTTTGTATTTCAATGTTTACTTCCGTCTCCAGGTTGGGGAAGTTCTCTGCTATAATTTGTTCCAGGACTCCTTCAGCACCTTTCCCTCTCTCTTCCTCTTCTGGGATTCCTATGATATGGATATTCTTGTGTTTGACTGTATCACTGTGCTCTTGAACTCTTCTTTCTTGTTCCTGGATCAGTTAGTCTCTTTTTTTGTCAGCTTCTTGTTTTTCTATAATGGTGTTTTCTAAATTACTTATTCTCTTTTCTGCCTCTTCAATCTATGCATTGGAAACCTCCAGTTTCTAATGTATTTCATTTAATGCATTTTTTAATTTATCAAGCCTATTTTTGTTCTCTATGTTGTTTGTAGCCATAGTTTCTTTGATGTCCTCTATGCTTTTTGCAAGCCTAGCAATTAATTTTACGATTATTTTTCTAAAATCTTGTTCATTTATGCTGCTTATATGTTTTGAGCAGTTCATTAGCTTTCAATTCTTCTTGGAATTTCTTTGTAGGAGAGCTCTTTCGTTTCATCATTTGGTTAGCTTTCTGTCTCTTGTTAGTTTTAAAAACTTGTTATGCTCTCTGCACCTGTGAGCGCTGTTGTACCCAAGAAGAGTCTTTGGCTGTCCAGGGCCTATCCTTTCAGAAAGTCTTCTTTGAATGGTATCTCTTGGTCTCTGTTGTTGAGACCTTGGTTATTTTATTTTCCTACTTGTTGTGGTATTTGGGACTCTCCACCATATGTACTTTGGCTTTTTTCTTGAAGTAGCCCTGGAGAAGAAAACATACAGACAAACACACAGGGAACAGAGGGACACAAACACACAGACAAATCCAACAATCATGCTAACCAAGAGAGAAAACTAAAAAGTAATGAGAGAAGACAGAGGAAGGAAGGTTAATGATAGAAAATAAAAATACATAAAAAAGTCAAAAAGAAGAAAAGAAAAGGAAGAAAGAAGAAAACCAATAGACAAAGATCGGTTTAAAGCATATAACCAGATTTCCCAGTTACAATTAAATATCCGGGTGTATGCAGTGCTGGTTGAAGAGCATAGAGAAAGAGAGAGATGATAGGGTGGAGATGAGGCAAAATTGGAAATAGAATGAACAGGCAGAAGGGACAAGAAGCTTTTTTCAAAGAGCTAAAGGGTGGAATATGGTTGGAGAGGTGAGAGAAAGACGGTGGTGTTATCCAGAGAAACTATCTAGTCTGATTACCCCTGAGAGGCTTTGTTATACCGCCATTAACAGTTTCGCTGGTTGCTGCTTCCCTGTTGCAGGGAGTTGAGTGGAGGGTGCGGGAAGTGCTCCAGCCTCAGATCCGCCGGGGTCAAGCAGCAATACAACCTGAGTGTGTTTGGGGATCATAGCAACTTCAGGTCCGCAGTCACCCCGCTGCAACCGCTTTACCGGCCGCCGCTGCTTCAGCAGGCAACTTTTGCTCATGCAGCCGCCTCTTGACCCGGCGCCGGCGCCACTTCACCTGGTCGATGCTGCTTTAGTGGGCCGATGTCGCACGCGCCACTGTGGCTTCACCCGGCGCCGGGACCGCCTCCGCAGGCGTTGCTGCCGGTTCAGTAGGCCGCTGCCGCCATGAATGGTGCCGGGCGCAGGGCAGTGCAGTTTTTCCTGGCGCCTTCTGGGACCAGGGCACCTAGTTTAAAGTCAGCACCCCAGCCAGAGCTAAAAAACACTGTCTTTCCAAGCTGAGGTTTTTTTCCCCCTCTTCTCCAGGGACGGTTCTATGAGCAATCGCAGCTTTTCTTTCCTTTCCCCTGGACTCGAGGCAGCTCGCCCCCACTCGCTGGTTAATCACTCACCGCAGCTGCGCGCAAGCCGGGTTCCCTCCCCTCCTTCTGTGTCTCTGGTCCCGTCCCGCTTTTAACTTCCCCAGTTCGCACTCACGTACTTATGAGGTTTCCTTCCCAGTGCACTCTGTCTCTTTCTCTTCCTAAACTCCTGTGGCTCAGTGTCCTACGACTTCAGGCCTTCTCTGTTTGAGAGATGAGTGCAGGTGAAATGTAAGCTGCTCCCTACTTCTCCTCCATCTTTGGACTGGTGTTTCTGAATGAGTTATATCTTTCTATGTCTTTATATTGTAAACATAGTCACACAAAGTCTTATGAAGTGTGGGATATTTCATTCTTTAAAAAATTATATTTAATTTCAATAATTAATGGACATTGCTAATCTGTACCACAACTCCTAAACCTTTTCTTGATTCTTTTCTGTGGGAATCCCTGATAATTTTTCCCTTAGTCTTCTCTTGCCTTCCAAGTTTGTTTATTTTACTAGAATTTCTCAAATTTCAGCTTATCAAGACTTGTATCAAACAATTTAAATAATCATATTTATTTAGAGTCTTGATTCCCACATTGTTGAATATAAGATATATCTAGATTAATTATACTCTTTCAAGCTTTTTTGTTTTTTGGTAGTTATCATAACAAAAATGCAACGTATGCCAAATATTTTTCTTGCTTATTCATTTTCACACTGAATAAGTAAGTGGTTATATTTCAAACACTGAACTGAATGTTGAGTTTTAAGTTTAAAAAAATAGATGATAACGATAAATAGATAGATGGATAAATGATTGACAGATAGATAGATAAGTAGATAGATAGATAGATACATAGATAGACAGTATGGACCTTTCCTTAAGAACAATTTCATTGTTGCAGGTATTAATAGGGCCTTCCATTATTTTGAACATATTCTTTTACAGAGAGAAAGTTATTTTACTTAAATCTTTATTATTACCACAAAACTGGCTGTCTCACTGATAAAATGTTCTAAAATAGCCAATGATCAATTGTAGATTGGTTTAGGAAGCCAGAAGATATGCTTTCTTTCTTCTAAATATTATCCCAAACTTAGCTAGAGAAGTAATAAAATCAAATTATAAACAAAATTATGTTCATTAATCCTTTCCAAAGTTAGTTCCATAATCATTAATTTTAACTCAAGTATCCAAGAGGATTAGGATATGGTTATTTCAATAGAATATTGATTTTCTAATGAAATAATAAAAAAATACAAAACAGGCCCCTTAGGAGAATTAAAAATGACACCCATAGATGCGACATAAAGAATACAATCACATAGAGATGTTGATGGAGGTGACGTCATAGTATATGACAAGAACTACACTCATAAGGTGTCCTTACATCAGTAATACTATAATTTACTGAGTGGTTACTTAAATCACTATGACAAAAATATATGCTGATAAGTTTATTGCTTCAATACCTAGGGGACACATTCCAAAGTTGGATTTACAGAAACAACTAGATTTGTACATTGAAAAAAAAAGTTAGTTTCATTTCTGTTTCGCCATCATTTTTCTTCTTCACGTGGGTGCTAGTGAAAGATAATGCTATAAAACCTACTTTATAGCACAAAGAGATGACTGTATGTCATCAACTATGTTTTATCGCCTGTGTCAGCCAAAGCTATTGTTGGATTGACTTACTTTATGTTCTACATGGAACGTATTTTTATATTAAATAAAAACTGATGTTAGTATAAAACAATCTCAGCCAACACGTCTACCATTTCTGAAAAGCAAAACCCTTTGTACATGAGGGCACAGTGTGAAGATCTATAATGAACGGAGTCCAGTGTTGGTTCTCCATAAGTAACCCTAGATTAGCGATAGTTTAGAAAATAATTTAATAACTTGGCACGTGTCCACAAGAGCTGACAAATGGTATTAAATTAGAAATGGATTATATGTTCCATTGTCTTTACACTATTGTTCCTACCCTGATAGCTGAAGTAACTTTTTGACTGCCAGAATAATTCTACATGCCTGTTGTTCTTATATTTGGAAGCGTGGAATCATCTGAATAAGTGAACAGAATAAAGGGGCTGGAAAGTCTCCCATTCATCTTCTAGAAAGAAGCCCCGGGCCCTAGGAGAATATAAGTACGTGGCTATGCCTGTCACATTGTGCATATTATGAAAAATTTCAGGTCACTTAAGTGAGCTACTTGAAAAAAAATAAGGAAAAGATATATATGTATGATTTAAAAGCTCTGAGCCAAATCAGTAGATTTGTTTCTCAGCCTGATGCTGCCCTCAATTAGCTGGGCAGCATACAAGAGTTATTTTTAATAAAATAATATGAATATGATTTCTGTGCCTTTTAGGGAGACAGTGTAATCTGTCAAGAGCAGCACTGTGTATTCTTATGATTTTACTTCATAGTAGTCACTAACTTTAGCAGGCTACATACTTTCTTTCTTTCTTCTTGCCTCAGAAATAAGTCAGAGTTCCTGCAGGAAACAGATGGCTCTCAAACAGGCAATCAAAATGTGTGCCTAGATATGCATTCAAAACATGCTATGTTGTGGGCAGGACATAGGAAAATCATGAGAGAACATTTGTATTAACAGCTCTGGACCGATAGTACTAGTATCTCCAGATCAGGAGGAAAAGGAAGAAGGAGTTGGAACACAGTGAAAGAGGGGTAGGGGAAGGGGAGGAGAGAAAGAGAGACAAGATATAAACATGAGTACTACAGTTCCCAACTTTTTTTTTTCTTTTTGGCCAAACTTCATTATAATCGGAAGGAAGACATCTTGGGATCCACCCGTGTAAGTCTGCTTTGCAAAACATAGGAGGGAGAGACAACCACATCATATCTTAACTGTAGCTTGTATGTGGCTTAGTTTTCCCATGACTCAACTTTCATAATGGCTCTTTCACCTCTGGTTCAACTATTACCTGGCAAAATCTTTTCATATTCCTAGCTCAGGCACTTCGAAAGGGTAACATAAAGTGTTTCATGACAGAGCATAGTTTCTAAAGATCGCCTGCCTTTGGGTGATGATGAGTTTCTCTACAAAACTTGGCTGCGTGGCAAGTCAGAGAGGGGCTTTAATTTCCATTAGAAAGAACTGTGAGTGGGGGCAACTTGAAATGTGTTGTTCAGAAGCCAAGACATTCTAAGCTTCTATTTATTAACAAAGGAAGAAGAAGAAGAAGAAGGAGAAGAAGGAGGAGGAGGAGGAGGAGGAGGAGGAGGAGGAGGAGGAGGAGAAGGAGAAGAAGGAGAAGGAGAAGAAGAAGGAGGAGGAGGAGGAGGAGGAGGAAGGGAAGAGGAAGAGGAAGAAGAAGAGGAGGAGGAGGAGGAGGAGGAGGAGGAAGCTTCTGTGAAATTGTGAAAGTAGAGGTAGGACAAGAAAAAACTGACCTGGAAGTGCTAGAATTAGGGGAAAATGTAAAGTAGCCTGGGAGGAAGGGGGTGACCCACTTCTCACACTTTAGAAAGACCGCTTTCAAAAAGTTTTAGAAAATTAAAACAATCTTAATTTTCAGTTGTGTTATGTGTCAAACCATCAGGAGGCTTTCAAAGTTGTTCTGAACGTCCAGCTTGAAAGATTTCTGTAAGTTAAGAAATAAGTGAAGCTTTTTTTAAAAGCTTGATCCCAAACAAGCCTTAAAAGAAAAGACTTAGTAAAAAAGATCACAGGAAATAATCAAGATAAACAAGAATGAATAGGAATTATTTGCACTCTTACAAATGCAATGCACAAGAACAAACTGGAAAACTGGAATTAGGGATGGCACTTTGTGCTGAAAGCACCAGAACATAGCTTTCTACTCAACTTTTAGTACAAGTCCCAGAGATCAATGAAGATGGAAGAGACATGATCATGAGGGCCAGGTTTCAAAGAATTTAAGGTCTTCCGGAAAGAAGCCAAATGCTGGGTCAGATATAAATTATATTCCACGTGAGAGGAAACAGCTGCTCCTGGTAACTGTTGAAGACCTGAAAACAATCTGAAAAAGAAAAAAAATGTATTGATTTAAAATTTTTGTATTAAAAGCTTATATTCCATTGTATCCTTTTAAAAAATGTTTATTTTGAGAGAGAGAGAGAGCATAAGTGTGAGCACCCATGAGTGGGGGAGTGCAGAAAGAGGGAGAGAGGGAATCCCAAGCAGGGTCCACGATGTCTGCACAGAGCCCAACGTGGGGCTCAGTTTCAGGAACTGTAAAATCATGACCTGAGCTGAAACCAAGAGTTGGGTGCCTAACCAACTGAGCCACTCAGGTGCCCTGAGACTCCTATTTATCCATTCTTTACTTTTTGTGGTTAGTACTTTTGGAGGCTGGTTTAAGAAAGCTTTCTCAAAGTTATTAAGATATATTTTCAAAAAGCTTTATTATTGTGTCTTTTACCTTTAAATCTTGAATGCGTCTACAATTTAAATGCCAAATATGAATGAAGGCAAGGTCAAGACTCACGTTTTCTATGGCTGTCTAGCTCATCTCAAACATTTATTGAGAAGACTGTCAATTTATTTCTGCTCTGCAATGCTACCTTGCATATATCAAATATCTACATATATGCAAATCTAATTCTGGGTGGCTCTTAAATTGTCCACTCTATCTAACCTGACTCAATTTTAAATGCCCAGGCTCATAAAAAGTCTTAGTAGAAACAAGCCAATCATTGAGTATGCATCCAAAAATGTAGGAAAAATATTACAGAACCATTAGTTAATAAAAAAAGTTACTTTTCAGTATTTTGCAATATTTGTGTTTTCAGATTTTAAACCAAAAATGTATTTTTAGTTATTATCCAAAATACATATTTGCTTTGCACATTATACTTTTTCTATCTTGTGTCCAAAATTGAATCTGTCCTCAATCTTTATTAGCTGGATTACCAAAGTGTAGTTCTAATTTTCTCTCATGACTTTAGAAGGACTGCTCTTTGTCTGACATCCCTTTTGTTTGAATTTCTGGGAAAGTGAACCTCTGACCCTGTTCTTATCTCTTCCACACGTGGCTCCTTTGAGAATTTTATTTTTCATTATCAGAATACATTTTTAGTCTGGAAAGGGTTTGTATAAATGTGGGTCATCTTTATTAGCCAAGCTAAACATACCATAGACTTTTTCAAACTTACATTCTGGAAAACAGTCTTTCTCCCCACGTGTCTGCTGCTTGCGTGCATATTCATGGATCTGAGACACCTTGAATCTTGCCTTTGTGACTGTCAGCCTTTTTCCCTTTCTTATTTTTGCTATCTTCTTTCTGCACATCTGAGTCATTAGAGGCTTACTTGATTTTTAGTATCAAACTCACTATCATGCCTTGGCTTTTAGTCCAATGTAATCAGGATGTTTAACCTTCCATTCTTCCTTTTTTCTATATGATGTAGCTGTCTTCCACACCATAGAACGTTTCGAAGCAGTGTTGGCTTCTAGCTGCTAGAGATTGGTAGAAAAAAAGTCCCCAGACATTGCCTCATGTCCCTTGAGGAAGGAGCAGTGGGACCACAATGCTTGTGGTCGATCCGTTGTTACCGATATCTTATCAACTGAGTCTGTTTTAGGATACTAATGAAAATATGCTTCAACTCTCTTAGAAACTTTAATTATCTTTGTTCCCTCCAGGGTCTGCTGGCCCATTTCTTGAGGCTTTTTGCTTTCTTCATATGCCTGCTGATCCTTGACTGTTGATTCATATTTGTAAATGGAATACTAATTGGATTACTGGAGGGAAGATAGCTGTGTGGGTTGCTTCTATACATGGACAATCCTTTTGCTTGACAAGCTTGAACTTAGAACAAAGAAAGGAACACTCTGGACTCAAGAAAGTATGTCTTCTTCTTTTTTTTTTTTTTTTTAAGTTTTTAATTTAATTTTGAGAGAGAGGTGGGGAAGGGGCAGAGGGAGAGGGAAACAGAGGATCCGAAGTGGGCTCCATGAGGATAGCAGCGAGTTTTATGAGGGGATTGAATCCTCAAAATGGGAGATCACGACCTGAGCAGAAGTCAGACACTGAAGGGAATGAGCCCCCTACGTGCTCCAAGAGAGTATATTATTCTTCCTAAACAAGGAGTGTTTCTTTTTCAGTGCTTGCTTTTCTTGTCTGATGGAAGGCCAGGGCCACGTGAGACTGGTTCTCAGATGGCATCACCCACCAGGCTGGCCATCCACCTTTGATGTTTATCTGGTGGATTCATCTGGAGGGAAACAGGGAAGAGCCAATGGAGGAAAAGAAATAAAGAGTGTGATGAGCTCAACCGATTTATGTGTGCTTTTGTGTGTTTTTTCCTCGTAAGCTTTGAGCACTCGGCTCCGGATTCTGGCTTTTACTGATTTTTTCGCTTTTTGACCCCAAGTCTCTCTTTTGTATTTGTGAAAATGTCCTCAGGGGTTCCGATGATCTGCCGGCATCTTTTCTGATTGTTACTTTTATTTACAGTTTTTAATCTCTTATGTGTCCTGGTCCAACCAATAGGTAAGATCAATAGATTGTCTTCCATGCACTGGTTTTTAAAAGAGAGAAAATACAAGTAAGACCTGTGACCAAGCAGGGAGCACTTGGCGTGTTGTGAGGCCGGGTCTTGCTGCCTCACTGATGAACCATTTCACCTTCTCTGCAAACACATGGACGAGAAAGCTGAGACCTAAGGACGGTCAGGAAAGACTGCCGGGTTGGCGAGGCTCATGGCTGGCAGAAGGGGGCTGGGGGACTTATTACCACCATTCCAGAACTCTGCCTAAACCCACAATGCCATCCTGAGCTGGGCGCCGCTGTCCCAGACAGATCTGTAGTGCTTAGTATTCAAGAGAACCAGGGAGCGATTTCGATCTTGTTAGCCAGAATAACTACTTATCCCAGCCAAATCCAATTATTTCCAGAAGAGATGTAGGAGGTAAGGTTGAGCCTCCGTAATTCAGCTTTTGTTTGCATCAGGGTTTGCATCCTTCCCCACTAAACAGCTTTAGACTGACAAGTCACAGCCTGGTAGCACTGCTCTCCTCCTTTGCACACTTTATTTACAAGGTTATTTGCATGTCATTTACATAAATCTGCATAATTGCATTCCTTTGAGGGTCCAGGGATTTCTTTAATCAGGAAACATTTCTCAGGATCTCTCTGTTAGTGGTACTGTGTAAACTGGTACCCTCTGTGAAATCACTTTTTAAAAGAAAAACGCAGTCTTTTGGTAATTTTAAGCAATGAGCTAACATGTCATCCTCTTCACACGGGGTCCAGGGAGGTCGTACGCAGATGACACTAATGCACCACTCGGGAAAAATACCTGCCTTCCCTCCTTCCCTCTCATTTTCCTTTGGAAATATCCATTATCTTCAAGTAGATCTACTTGTTCCTATACTATATGGTTTCCTTGTAGGTCCCAGCCATTAACCAGGGGAAATTCAGAAAGCCTTTTATGAGAAATAGGTTAAAAAAATAAAAAAATAAAAAAAATAAAGAGAGAGAGAGAAAGACAGAAAGCAAAAAAGAAATAGCTTAAGTGACTCATCACTGAGTGAAGCCATCCGCTGTGTCCTGTGAGTCCATCTAACCCAAAAAGAGTTTTCCAGACAGACACATAGGTCTCTTGCTCTCTGGGGTCTGGCCTTGGGCACTGGCACAGGAGAATCGCCCTTCTGGGCATTGTGTCTTCTGATGAAGACAGTTATGGCCGCAACGATACTTCCCCAGGTGACTGACCCTGGGTTTTGGAAGAGCAGCTGAGCACAGCCGAAGGCCAGGAAGCTGCTGGTGCTGGTGTTGAAGTAGAAAACCAACTCCAAATGATGGGAATACGGTGGTCACAGAACCTAGAGAAGAAACCAGCTAGTGAACTTACCAAAGCTCCCCCCACCCAAGAAAGCAAGCATACCAGGATCCTTCTTAATGGGGTTTCTTTTCCCAGACCTGCAAGGAGTCCATTTTCTGCTTTTTTTTTCCTTCTTCTGTTCCAGTTTACAGTTCTGGAGGTAACTGGTGACATAGTGTGAGGAGTCAGCAGAGGGTTTTTTGTAAGATAAAACCATTGCATTTTCTCTGGACTTGAATGTATATGTGACCTCGAGTGTCACATACAACTGATTGCTCTCAGTGACCATTGCGGCGACACAAAGTTTTATTCTTATAAACGTATTTTTGAAATTCGGTTGTTTTTAAAACATAATTAATTTCAGCTGTCTTTGAATAGTTTTATTTTTTGCATTTAAGTATTTTATGATTTATTTATTTTTAAATGTTTATTTTTGAGGGACAGAAAGTGAGCATGAGTGAGGGAGGGGCACAGAGAGGGAGACAAAGGATTTGAAGCAGGCTCTGTGCTGTCAGCGGGGCTCAAATTCACAAACCATGTGATCGTGACCTGAGCTGAAATCAGATGCTTAATGACTAAGCCACCCAGGTACCCCATGCATTGAAATCTTTTAAATTAAAATTCACATGTTGATGGATAATACTTTGCATCCACCTTGTACATTTAAAGCAAAATGTGAGGTGTAACTGACACACAGTAACTGTTCATATTTAAGGGGTACAGTCTGAAAAGTTTTGAAATATACACATCTCTATTTTCGTGAAGTCATCCCCATTATCAAGAATGGATTGGTCACATTCAGAAGTTTCCCTGTTGTTAAACATATTCCCGTCACCCAGACAAACCCTGAGGTTTTCCTATCTGGTTGGTGGGAAAAAAAAGCACCATTCTCAGGCTTGTGTGAGCACCAGCTTCCATGACTTTTCATCCTTTTGGATGGTTTCTTCCTGGGCCTCCTAGTCTTCCTCACATTTGAGCTGAATAAAAGAGAGGGATCACTGAGGGTCCTCTGTCTGTGAACCTCCTTTCTCTGCAGTCCTGCAACATGAGAATTAACTGCCTCCATCTCTCTGGCCCTCTTTCCTGTGTCACAATCTTCTCTGTGCCCCACCCCCCAACTCCATGTTACAGTCTGAGACTCACTTCTTGTGTTTTCATTTCTCAGGGATCACTGTCCTCTGTTATCTCATGTCCAATGTCTTCAAAACTAGTTTTTAATATATATGTTTTGCTTCAGGTAGGAAGATTTATCCAGTCCCCGTTACTCCATCTTGGCCAAGAACCAAAACTTGTATTTTAATTTTAGTACACGATTATGAATATTTCAGAAGAGGGGCGCCTGGGTGGCTCAGTTGGTTGAGCGTCTGACTTCGGCTCAGGTCATGAGCTTGTGGTTCGTGAGTTCGAGCCCCAGGCAGGGCTCTGTGCTGACAGCTCAGAGCTTGGAGCCTGCTTCGGAATCTGTCTCCCTCTCTCTCTGCCCCTCCCCTGCTCACGCTCTGTCTCTCAAAAATAAATAAATGTTTAAAACATGAATATTTCAGAAGAAATATAACTTGGATAACATGAAAATATTTTTAACTTATAATTTTTCCATTTCATTTTATTTGCATGGAATTATATTCTGATTATTTTTACCTTAAAGACCATTACACTTAGATTAGTTAAATTCTTTAGCTCATTACTGACAGTATCACAGCAGTGATTTCAACATTTTGATTGTAATTATATAATTGGTAAATTTGTTGAAATGAGGAAAAAGTAAATCTTGTGGAATAAAGATAAAATAGTATGATTTATGAACGTCTTTAATCTAATTATTACTCATTCAATCACTGTCAGCTCACTTCAAAATCAAGGCCTAGGCAGTATTCCAGCCATCCTCTTAATATTTTACCCATTTTCAATCATGAAAAACTAGCTTAACAGACATTATTTCATTTTGTCACCAAGAATGTTATTTCTAGTGAACATATTGATAGAGCATATTTTGTTTATCGGTGTGTGTGAGTGATTTATATTGATATGAAAATAGTTAGACACACAGTATATGGGTGTTCGTGCTCTATGTAGGCACATGATGGAGAAGCAGGGTTGTCTCTGGCCTTGGCCATCTGTGCCAGAGCTTGGTGTCTGTTCTTGCATCTGGCATGAACCCTGAACCTTTTCTCCAAATCTGGAGTTACCTTAGCTTCTGCAGTTCTTAAAGAACCTCATTCTTGATGAGGTTCGTGATGGCAGCTGATCATTCTTGATGGCAGCTCTTACAGTTTCTTCCCCTGTGGACCACTAGGAAGACTTGCTGATTCTGATTGCCACCTGTTCAGGTCTCTATGTTCTTGTTGGTCTCTGGCTCTCTCTATTCCATTGCCTGGGATGTCCAATGACCAGCATCTCTTTTAGAGATGAACATGTAACATCCATCAACCATCTTCTGTGTGCCGACATGAATTTCCTTCTTCTCATTGAAATAGGGGCTACCTGCTAGCATTCTGTTATCTTGTATATAAATTCTACTATGGACTAGACATTATTCTTTTGCTGAAAACTCCATCAAATTACCTAATACAATAAATTAACTCAATGGATCAATTGTGTAGTCTGTGAACAAAGAGGTCCTGAGAAAGATATAAAGTAATCACAGTATGTAGAACAACATTTACACATAATCTATCAAGACTAAACCATGGGATTATTGTTATTTCCATGTCTAATCCCATATGAATCACCTCTGAATACAATTTGTCAGTAAGTCCCTTTTTTGGTAAGTGAATTGGGGAGACCTTGGCTCCTGAGGTTTTACCTAGCCCATCTTGCAGGAGTGGCCAAAAGTTCTTGGTCTTGTCATTAGAAAGAATTCAAGGACAGACATGCAGCATGGTGGAAGATCAACACAAACTGTAAAATTTGTTAAAACAAAAGTACACTGTCAAGATGTGAGAGGAGGTAGTCATGGTGGTCGTGGGTGGGGAAGAGTTGCATCCTTGAGTTTAGGTATCTATCTTTTATGGGCAGTCATTAACTAGGGGGCTGAGTAGTCATTACTTGGGGGAGGGAAACAGAGTTTGGTGTTTTTTTTCTTCCTAATTTGGTAAGGTTTCCTGTCATGGCATCCGCCATCTTGAGGCTGTCTGGTGGGATCTGGCTTCTTTTGGGCTGTTGTCGGCACAGGCCTCTGACCTTCTCCATAGCTGGTCAAGACTTCCTCATTGCTGGCCTCCACATAACCTGTTAGAACCTAACACATGGTCAGCTCTGTGTACAAAATTCCTGCACTGTTTTTTCTCCATATCCACCAAATCACCCAAGCCAACATCATTTTTACTGACATTTCTCACACATGGAATTATCATTCTAGTCTTCAAACTGTGCTTAATTTTACTCTTGTCCCTTTATGATAGAAACAGCATAGAGTTACCAGATAAAATATAGGACAATGCCTTGCATTTGAAACAGATGAACAAAGAACATATTTTAAGTGTAAATATGTCCCAGATATTGTATGGGATATGTTGCATTCTGTATTTTTATTTGCTAAATCTGGCAACAATGAGGCAGACTACTACATCTCTATCTTAACATAGGATAGATTATCCCATGCACTTGTTTAAAATCCTTTAGTCATGTCACTGAACTTAGAATAAACTCACCATTACTGCCAAAATCCTATGTGATATCATCTCCAAACCTATCCTTTGCCATTGTTCTCTAAGTTACTACTCTTCAGTGTACTAACCTACCTGTTCCTTGAACCCGACAAGTTTGTTCCTGATATAGAACATTTGGGTTTGCAGTACCTTGTGCCTGGCAGAGGGTTTGTCCCTGAAGTATCCACCAGAACCAAAAGTCACAGACAAGCTACATCAGAACTGAATAACCAACAGTAGTTTGCAAGAATCAATTTATGTAAGTTATACAAATAGTGGAAAATACTGAAACAAATAAGATTCACTAGTGTCTGACATTCTAAGGAAAACAAAGGTGGACACTGAGGTCACTTTTGTCCCAATTGCCAAAGGTTGCTTTCTATGTAATCAGGAAACACACACTTCTTCGAATCCCAAGCCAGGCTTACGTTAGTGAAGTGAGTGGTCTGATCAGAGTTTATACCATATATGATATATATCATATACTCTAACAAGTGAATATATCCTAGCACATCCTCTTACAGAGTAAGAAGCATAGAAGTTTGTTAAAGAGGGTAGAATTGCCTTTTAAAAAGTAAGGAATACATTTTTACTCTCTTTTTAAGTACCAAAAAGAAAAAAAAAATAGGAAGGATGGATGTGTATGTATTATAAGAGGGTGATTAGAGGAAATAGATGAGTGCATTTGAGAAACAAACTCTCAAGATAATTCCTTGACCTCTATTATATTCATTGTTGTTTTGTTTTCTCAAAATTGTGTATAGCGTCCATTTTGTGATAGGTACCCAATACCTGTTTACTGGATGATAAAAAAGTAGAATAAATCTGTTTCCACAAAGTATTATTGGGTTCTTTCAGAAGGAATGGAGAGGGCCAGGACATCAGAGCTTGATGGGAATCACCCCATTGCAATTAATACCCTGATAGCACAGCCAACGTTAATTTACATCCCCAACGGCCACACAGAGTCAACTTTTTAAAGCTGACCATGGGAGATCAGTGTGAATGACTGTCATCACAGTCAAAGTCAAGTTTCAGAATTGTTAAAGCATTGCCCGTCTACAAATCTGGAGTGAATACAATATTTGAGGAACTGGTGGGGTTATTTGTTTGTTTTTGTTTGTTCATTTATTTTTAAAACAATATTAGAATAAGATCGCTACATTAGATTGATACAGGACATGTTAATGTGTTACAAGGCAATAAACCCATAGCTTCTGGTGTTATTATTTGTACAGAGCAAAACATATGAACTAATATGTAACTTCCCAGTGTCTAGAATATAAGCAAGCAGAAAAACACAGTGTCCAAAACAGTCAAACACAGAGATAAAATAATCCTTGATTGGACTTGTTAAACACTATTCCAGTTGGACAGTGAATGCCCAGATTGTATTTTTAATTTTATCTTACTTCCAAATTTGGAATAGTTCTTTTAGCCTCAATGACTTTTTTTGGCAGGCATTTTGTGTCACTATCTTTTTGTAAGACAATGGAAGGGAGGAAACTGGCATAGAAGAAGGGTCATGAGGGACCTGATCAGTATCCCCTAGGACTTTACAGGAATTTGTAATTACATAGTTATTTTGTTGTTGTTGTTGTTTGTTTTTTGTTTTGTTTCAGAGAGAGAGAAAGAGAGAGCACAAATTGGGGAGTGAGGGAGAGGGAGAGAGAGAGAATCTTAAGCAGACTGAGCATAAAGCCTGACTCAGGGCTTGATCCCACAACTGTGGGGTTATGACCTGAGCCGAAATCAAGAGTTGGATGCTCAACTGACTGAGCCACCCAGGTGTCCCATGAAATTACATAATTATTAATTCAACAATTTTTGCCAGAATGAAAGGGGGAATATTTGTTAGAGTTTATTTATTATGTAAGCATTCATGATCCTTTAGCTAGCTAGCTAGCTAGCTATAGATAGAATATATACACCTATATTTATTTATATAGAAAATACTAAGCACTTGCTAAACAAATAGAAAGGGTAAAAGCTTGAGTTAAATAACACCCATTTATAAGCCAATGTGCTAGGAAGTGTTAAGCATTTCAATATTTCCCTCCATGGCAGATAGAATATGCCAGCTGCAAATTATCTTTCAAACTCAAACCTCTAAATACTTGGCAAAGACAATTTTACAGTGTAAAATGTGGTTAATCAGTCTGTTTACTTTAGCAATCGAATTTTAATGGAATACTTTTTTATGTCTTTTCAACTGTTCTTACCATATCCACGAGGTAGTGCTGGTGCCGGGCACCAGATGGGAAAAAATAGGCTCTCGCTTTCTTGTCAAGTGGAGAAAGACAGAACTTCTGGGGTTGGAGAGCATGTACAAGGTGTAGTACTTCTTCTTCTTCTTCTTCTTTTTTAATGTTTTATTTATTTCTAGGAGAGAGAGAGAGAGAGACAGCGTGAGCAGGGGAGGGTCAGAGAGAGAGGGAGTCACAGACTGAAACAAGCTCCAGGCTCTGAGCTGGCAGTCAGCACAGAGCCTGACGTGGGGCTTGAACCCACGAACCGCGAGATCATGACCTAAGCGAAAGTCGGACGCTTAACTGACTAAGCCACCCAGGCATCCCAAGGTGTAGTACTTCTTATATGATAAGTCATTTGAAGGATAAAGGTGACCGTGCATTCTTACTGGCATGTCTCGAACAAAAGCTTGAGGCTTCGATTTCGAATCATCCACATTTAAGAGACAAAGTGTTAGTCACCAAAGTTCTAACTTTTGTCCACGGCAACATAATTGAGCATTTGTCCTAGAATTATTAGTGCCGAATAGCTATTATGAAATTTGAAGAACTGAGAATAAAAAATAATTTACAAGGGCTCTTCTTCCTTGTTATTAGCACAGGCAAGTTCCACAGAAATGCTCACTAAAAACAGAAGAGCCTATAGAACTTTGTAAATGTAGCCCTAATAAAATCCCTAAAGTATTATAACCTGTACTAACATTTACCAGAGTCAGTCAGTTCTAAGAAGGCTTTATTTTCAGGGTTCCATTTGCTTCAAAGAGAAAACAGGTTTATAGAAATTAAAATATCCAAAGATTTAGTTCTCTTTTTTAATCCGTTGTTACTAAAAAGCATAGTGGTCCTTTTTTTTTTTTTTTTTAAGTTTTATTTATTTATTTTGAGAGAGACAGTGATAATGTAAGCAGGAGAGGGGCAGAGAGAGAGTAAGAATCACAAGCAGGCTCCACACTGCCAATGTAGACCCAGACGTGCAGTTTGAACCCACAAAACTTCAAGATTATGACACGAGCTGAAACCACAGTCAGATGCTCAACCGACTGAGCCACCAAGGAGCCCCTGAAACCATTGTGGTTCTTGAAGCCATAAATCAGCCATGATATTACATAATCTTAGTTCAATGATCAATAATTACTCCTATACTATTTTTATAAGACTGTTTCCAACAACAACAATAACAAAATAAAATGTTTAAGCAGATCAGACTAGTTTTTGTTTGTTTGTTTTAGAGAGAGAGAGACAGAGCATTAGCAAGGGAGGGGCAAGAGAGAGTGAGACACAGAATCTGAAGGAGGCTCCGGTCTCCGAGCTGTCATCACAGAGCCCGACATGGGGCTCAAACTCACCAACCATGAGATGATGACCTGAGCCGAAGTCAGATGCTTAACCAACTGAGCCACCCAGGTGCCCCTTTTTCTCCTAAAATGTATTTCCAGTCACAGGTGGGTTCAATGATAATTTCATTTGTTCATTTTAATGTTGTAAGATGGCAGAAAGATAAAGAATTCATAACAGTGAAGTAGGATTAAAAGGGTAAGGGATGTAGAGCCTGGAAAAGCATATGTAAAAGAAACCACAAAAACCACCATTTAGTTCCCTGGAGGAGACTCCGTAGGGAGAAGAGTAAACTTACTGAAGCTTCAGGAACTAGACCCTCTTCACAGGAATAAAGAGTAGTTGGAAACCACAATTTTTTTCCATGAGATATCTAAGCTTGGACAACTCAGATTTCTGGAGAATGCCATTGGCAGAAGATGATAGTCAGCTTACTTTACACAAGTGAAGGAGAATGGTGGAGGTTTCCCAAGGTCAAGGTCCTGAAGGTCCTAATAGCATTCTAGTTTGTACCTCTTTTCCTTTGATTCTATGAGGTCTACCAAAATTTTTTACCAACTCCAAATATTTTAAAGATAATTTATATAGGAAAAGGCTTACTCATGCTTTATCATTTTAAAGTTATTTTTATAAGGTATGTTGTAGCAAAACACATGCACTAAAGATTTCGCTTCATCTAATTTTAGTAACTCATGTAGGTGAAGACTGCAGGTTCCAAAGGCTGACAAAAACTCAGCTTGAATGGCAGATTATTTAGTTACCTGATTCTCAAGTTTGCATTTAAAATGTGGCATTAATGAGGACAATTTCAAAATGTGGCTGTGAAGTTTAAGTATATATAAAGCACCAGAGTGGCTTTTAATCAGTAGACTCAATAAATGGAATATTTTATTATGAAACTTTATATTATTAAATATTTTCCAATAGTAATGTTTATTTATATGAGACCTTTTGTGTATTGAGCTCCAGAAAATTACCCATAAGTCACCATCTACTTGTTGGGTGGTTTTTACATTAATTTGAGGCTATATAACTCAGTAGGAAATAAAATAATGTGGTTAGGAAATACAAAATGTAAATAAAAGTTCCAGAATGCACCTTTAATAGAAATGGGCAAATTTTCCTCACTAACTCAGTTTCTTTGTTTTAAATCTTATCATTTTTTTCTTTTCTTCTTTCAGAAAATAACGACTACTTACATTACAATGTAATTGTGTTCTAGGGGTCTGCACCATTTACTATGCAAATTTAATTTTTTATGTTTATTTATTTTTGGTGGGGAGGGAAACAGAGAGAGGGAAACACAGAATCTGAAACAGGCTCCAGGCTCTGAGCTGTCAGCACAGAGCCCGACGCGGGCCCGAACCCATGAACTGTGAGATCATGACCTAAGCTGAAGTCGGATGCTTAGCCAACTGAGCCACTCAGGCCCCCCCAAATTTGGAAATCTTAAAAAGAAAATTTTCTCGGTTTAAAATTTTAGAAATAAAATGATCACAGATGATCTGACCTTATATGTGGAAAACCCTAAAAGATTGCACCTTACCCCCTCCCAACAAATTGTTAGGATTAATAAAGAATTCGTCTAAGTAGCAAGATACAGAAGCAACAAACAAAAAACCAGTTGAATTTCTCTGCACTGACAATGAACAATCCAAAGCGGAAATGAAGAAAGTAATTTCATTACAATCCCTTGAAAAAGAATAAAATACCCAAGGATTAACTGAAGAAAGAGAGGGAGTCTTAGACAATGAGAGCTACAAAACATTAAATCATTGCTGAAAAAAGTAAAGAATATATAAATAATTGAAGATGTTTATGAATTAGAAGACTTAATATTGCTAAGATGTCAATACTACAGATTTTTAAAAATCTCAGCGTTTTTTGAAGATGTAGAAAAATCCACCCTTAAAATTCCTATGGAATCTCAAGGGATCTCAAATGACCTAAACAATATTGCACAGGAAGAAAAAACCAGACCTGGAGGACTCACACTTTCTGATTTTCCTTATTTTCTAGCTTCCTACAAAACTACGTGAATCAAAACAGTGTGCTCCCTATAAAGGCAGACATATAAACTGATAGAATAGAAGAGAGTCCAGAATTAAAGCTTTACATATATGGTCAAATGATTTTCAATAAAGATTGAAAGTCAAATGAAACCCACAAAATGGAAGGAAGTGTTTAGAAATAATATATCTGATAAGGTATAGATATTCACAATATGTGAAGAATCCTTAGAACTTAACCACAACATCAACTACAAAAACCCCAAACACCCTGATTCAAAAACTAAAACTGAAACAAAACTAAAGGACTGAAAAGACTTTTCTCCAAAGAAGATACACAAATCTCCAACAATTCACATGAAAAGATGTTTAACATCTCTAATCATTAGGAAAATGCAAATCAAAACCATAACTGGATACTATCTCATACCCATTAAAATAATCAAGCAAACAAACAAAACAGGAAATACCAAGTGTTGGCACAGATGTGGAGAAACGAGTACTCTTGAGCACTGCTGGAAATTTAATATGGTACACTTCTTGTGGAAAATAAACTGACAATTTTTCCGAAGATTAAAAATACAATTCTCTCAATTCATCAATTCCACTGCTGGGTATATACCCAAGAGAACTGAAAACAGAGTCTCAGAGATATTTGTATATTCATGTTCATAGCAACCTAACTGCCTCTCAACGTATGAAAGGATAAGCAAAATGTGGTGTTTATATACAGTGGGATAATATGAGCATGACAAAGGAAGGGAATTCTGACACGCACAACTTAAATGAACCTTGTAGACACTATGCCAAGTGAAATAAGCCATTTGCAAAAAAACCAGAAAAACAAAAAAAAACCCCAAATACTAAGATTCCACTTAAATGATTTTAGAGTAGTTAAAATTAAAGTCAGGGAGAGTCCAGTCGTGATCGTGGGGGGCTGGAGGTGCTGGGGAATACAGTTTTGTTTAATAGGTATGGAGTTTCAGTTTTGAAAGATGACATGAGTTCCAGAAATTTGTCGTGCTTTTAAAACTTGTACTAAATTCAGAATTTCCACTTGGTTTCTTTTGACAATTTGTCTCTTTAATGATATTCTCTACCATTGGATACAATGTTGTCTTTACATTTTACCTATTTAATCATGCTTTGCTTTCCTTTGGTTCTGTGAACATGTCAATAATGGCTACTTTTTATTTTTATTTTATTTTGTTGATTTTTTCTTCTTTTCTTAGAAACTGGGCATTTTAGATAATATATTGTATCAACTCTATTACTGGCTCCCCACCTCTCTCAGGAGATGGTTATTGTTTTTAGTTAATTTTCTACTAAATGGCTGAATAATTTTAGCAAAGTCTGTTGATCTCCTAATTCCAACCTTTGTCCTGTTCCTCTCTCCTTTTACCTCAAACCCAGTGTTTAGAAGGCTGAGTTTGCTCATCAGGGGGTCCACCACTGTGTATGCCAACAGTTTCTCTAGCATGCCAGTTATATCGCTAGGGCTCTCTTTCTTTCCTTACCTGACGATACCCATCTGCTATATTTTTAGATGATTCCTCCCATGCCCTGGAACATTACATTGGTCTACAAACTTATCGAATCCAACTGTGGCTTCTGTGTTGCAACTATTTCCGAGGCCAAATTTTCATGTTCCTTCTGACACCGGAAGGGCTCCCGCCAGCTTCCTATCCAGTCCTCTCCTTCACAGTATACAGTCTAGAGTCTAGGTTGTATCTTCATGAAAACCAGGAATGTCCCTCAATTGCCTTTCACCACAACTTCCATTGTTCTGGACACTATTCTTCGGTGTGAACTTTCCCATGCACTTTTGCAAATAAAGTTCATTCCTTTGGGAAGAGAAGTCAAACTATCTGGTCTGCCATCTGTTTCCCATCCTCTAACCCACCTCAAGGTAGTGACTTTCTTGGGTAAGTTGAGGGAAGCGCGGAAGAGATCTCCATCTCTCAACCACAGTCACCCAGGAGGAGAAACGCTGAAGTTGTGTGTCCTCTGTGAAAAGAAGACCTGAGGGGACAGAGAGCTCCATGTTGCTATCTGGAGGGATGTCTCTGCTTGGTAGACCTGGGGTTCAAGATGGAAAGAGCGGCTTCACTCAAATACCACAGACTAACTTCTCTTGCTAAAATGTCATAGATTTTTTAGAACTGGTGTTTCTTCAAATGCTGCGTGTCCTTAGGATTATTTCCAGAGGCTTTAAATGGTTGATTTTTGTACTTTTCACCAGTTTAATTGGGAGCCAGTCAGCAGAGATCCATGAGCTGCCTTGACAGATGTTGATCTCCCTCTGCTGCTGTAGTTTTGCCTTTTCCAGAATGTCATGAAAATGTAATCATACAGTATATAATCTTCTCAGAAAAGCTTCCTTCATTTAGCAATACACACTTAACATTCACTTATGTCTTTTGATAGCACATTTCTTTCTGTCATGGAGGAATATTCCATGTGTGGATGAACAACACTTTGTTTTTGTTTCTGTTTTTTTAATAGTTTATTGTCAAGTTGGTTTCCATATAACACACAGTGCTCAACCCCACAAGTGCCCTCCCCATGCCTATAAACCCCCTCCCACTTTCCCCCCCCATCTGTCCTCAGTTTGTTCTCAGCATTCAAGAGTCTCTCATGGTTTGCCTCTCTCCCTCATAGGTTTGCCTCCCTATTTTTCCCCTTCTTCTCCCCCATGGTCTTTCATTAATTTCCTCCTAATCCTCCTATACGTGCAAACATATGGTATCTGTCCTTCTCTGCCTGACTTATTTCGCTCAGCATTACACCCTCAAGGTCCATCCATGTTGCTACACATGGCCAGATTTCATTCTTTCTCATTGCCATGTAGTATTCCATTGTATAGATAAACCACATCTTCTTGATCCATTCATCAGTTGATGGGAACCACACTTTGAATAATGAACCACCATCCATCTATTAAAAGATGTGTGGGGCACCTGGGTAGCTCAGTCCGTTGGGTGTCTGACTCTGGCTCAGGTCACTATCTTGTGGTTTGTGGGTTTGAGCCCCGCGTCGGGCTCTGTGCTGACAACTAAGAGTCTGGGGCCTGCTTCAGATTCTGTGTATTCCTCTCTCTGCCACTCCCCCCAATTCATGCTCTGTCACTGTTTCTCAAAAATGAATAAATGTTAAAAATTTAAAAAGAAAGAAAGGATGTGTGAGTTACTTCCAATTTCTGGCAATTATCCATAAAGCCTCCCAAACACATTGGCCTACAGGTTTCTGTGAAGACATACGGGTTCAAATCAGCTTGGAAAATAAAGTAGTAGAATTACAGGATCACGTGGTGACACTACATTTAGGTCTTTTAGAAACTGCTGTACTGTCTTCCAAAGTAGTGGAACCACTTTGCATCCCCACCAAAAGCGAATGTGAGTTCGCTTCACCTCATCACTTTATCATCAATTGGGTCAGTCAGGAATATTAGTCATGGTTCTACCAAGAGAGAGAACCCAAAAATATAGACATTAACCAATCTTTTAAATGGATATGTTTTATGTATATTATTTATCCATAGTTCGTATGTATAACATAGATGAGTGAGAGAATTTACTTTTGGGAGGTGGCTCACAGGACTGTGGGGCAACCAGGCAGGCTAGACATACAATAAGAGTTAATGTTGGGATCCTAAGTCAAATTTGCTGGGCAGGCCACATAGGCTAGAAATTTAAGACAGGGTTTCCAAGTTACAGTCTTCAGGGTAAATTCCTTCTTCAGGAAAGGACTGTCTTTGTTCCTAATGCCTTGAACTGATTGGAGAAGGCAAAACAATTCTTGGAGACCAATTTGCTTTACTTGTCTACTGATTTAAATGTTAATCACATCTAAAAATACCTTAATGGCATTTCTAGCCTCATAGCCAACCCAACAACTGGCTCCCGTGACCTGCCCAAGTGGACACAAAATTAACCATCACTTTGAGTATTGATTTCAGCTATGCTAATAGATGTGTAGTGAGTGGTATCGCATTGTCATTTTAATTTTCAGTCTCCTAATGGCTTGTTTTCACATGTTTGTTTTCTCTGTATATGTTTTTTGGTGAGGTATCTGTTGGTATGTTTGTTCAATTTTAAATTGGACTTTGGTCTCTTATTACTGAGTTTTAAGAATGCTGTTTTTTAAAAATGTTTTAAGAAATCTTTTTTTAACATTTATTCATTTTTGAGAGAGAGAGTTAGAGTGCAAGTGGGGGAGGGGCAGAGAGAGGGGGAGACACAGATTCCGAAACAGGCTCCAGGCTCTGAGCTGTCAGCGCGGAGACCGACGCAGGGCTTGAATCTATGAGCCCTGAGATCATTTCCTGAGCCAAATTTGGATGCTTAACCGACTGAGCCACCAGGTACCTATGAATTCTGTGAGTTAATATGTTTTGGATATATGTCCTATAGCAATAGTTTTGTTTGTTTGTTTGTTTTGGGTTTTTTTGTTTCTTTGTTTTTCTCATTCTCCTAACAGCACCTTTTGTAGAACAAATATTTTTAATTTTATTGAAGTCCAGTGGGTTAATTTTTTATTTCCTTTTGTGTGTATCTTAAAGAGACATTGCTGATCGCAAGGTCACCTAGATTTTTTTTTTTTTCTAAAAGCTTTAGACTTCTGTGTTTTACATTTAGGTCTGTGGTCTACATGGAATTAACATTTTATGAAAGGTTTAAAGAAAGTCTGTATTAAGGCTCATTTTTTGGCAGAGGGGTTTTCCACTTGGTCCGATACTATTTGTTGAAAAGAGTATTCTCTCTCAATTGAATTCCCGTTACTTTTTTGTCAAAACTCAGTTGACCATAGGAGTGCCTGTGTGCCTCCGTTGGTAAAGTGTCAGACTCCTGATTTCAGCTCAGGTCATGATCTCATGGTCCATGAGTTCAAGTCCCGCATCTAGCCTGTATCAGGCTCTGTGCTGATAGTTGGATCCCGCTTGGAATTCTTTGTCCCACATCCACTCCTCCCCCCACACCCACCACCATGCTTGCTCTCACTTCAAGTAAGTAAGTAAGTAAGTAAGTAAGTAAGTAAGTAAGTAAGTAAGTAAAACAATAAAACTTTAAAATAAGAATCAATTGACTATATGATGGGTCTTTTTTTGGGCACTCTAGTCTACCCCCTTTATGTTTTTACCCTTTTGCCAATACAACAATGCTTAATCATTCAATCTTCTAGTAGTTTTTGCAATTGTGTAGTGTGCGCCTCTAATTTTCTTCTCCTCCTCCCTCTTCTCTCCTTACTTCCCTCCCCCTCCCCCTCTTCATCTCCTCCCTTTCCTTCCTTCTTCCTTCGTCTTCCTCCTCCTTTGTCTGTACTGTGTTACCTTTTGCATTTCTGCCTTTCCATATGTATCTTAGAATCAGTATAGACAATCAATATGGATAGTTACATTGATTTTTAAATTATTTCTACATGTGTGTTGGAAATCTCATTTTTTTTGGTTTCACTTGACAAATTTTGTTTGGGATCTTTGCATCTCAGTTCATGAGTTACATTTCTCTGTGATGCTCTCATTTTATAATGCCTCATTCTGGGTTTAGTATTAGAGTAATACTGTCCTATTAGAATTAATTAAATATTTCCTCTGACTTTTACTTCCTGTGAGAGAGATTCCAGATAATTGGTATCATTTCTTCCTTAAAACTTTGGTAAAATTTACCATCTGTGCCTGTTACTTTGTTTTCTGGAGAATTATTAGTTATTAATTCAATTTCTTTATTCAATAAAGCCTAATCAGGTTATCTGATTTTCCTGGTATGTTAGGAATAAGAAAAAATTGTTAAACAAACTATTCTTTCACTTCTCCTTTTTTTTTTTTTTTTTTTTGAAGATCTAAGTTTACAAACAATATTGTTTCCTTCTTCCTAAAGAAACTATTTTAATATGGCAGGTCTCCCGGGAATAATTTTCTCAAGGTTTTGATTATCTGAGAAAATACTTCTTCTTCCCATTTGATGGATTATTTTGCTGGTAGAAAATTCTTTGCTATTGTTTTTGTTTGTTTGCTTGCCTTTTTAAAAACATTAATGTTTTTATTTATTTTTGAGAGAGAGAGAGACAGAGTGTGAGTAGAGGAAGGGCAGAGTGAATGAGAGAGAGAGAGACACACACACAGAATCCGAAGCAGGCCCCAGGCTCCGAGCTGTCAGCACAGAGCCTGATGCGGGACTCGAACTCAGGAGCTGTGAGATCATGACCTGAGCCAAAGTTGGACTCTTAATCGATTGAGCCACCCAGGCGCCCCTTTGTTTGTTTGCTTTTTAAATATTTTACTGTATTTTCTTTTTGCTTGCATGATCTCTAGTTAAAAGTCATGTAATTTATATCCTCATTTTTCTTTTTTAAGTTTATTTATTTTGAGAAAACAAGAGAGAGAAAAAGAGTGCAAGAAGAGGAGGGGTGGGCGTGGGGTGGGGAGAACAGGGAGAGAGAGAATCCCAAGCAGGCTGGGCACTGTGAGTGAAAAGCCTGACTCAGGGCTTGAACTCACAGACCATGAGATCATAATCTGAGCTGAAATCCAGAGTCAGTCACTCAACTGACAGCTATCCAGGTGCCCCATCCTCATTTTTCTATAAACAAGATACATTTTTTCATCTAGTTTCTTTTAATAATTTTTCTTTGTGACTTTTTGCAGTTTGACTATGATATACCTAGGTAGAGATTATTTTGATATTCTTCTTGGTGTCCTCTGAGATTCTTAAAGCTGTGGTTTTAGAACTACAATCAGTTTGGGAACATTCTCAACTATTATTACTTCAAATGTTTCTTCTGCTCTTTTCTCTCTTTCTTCTTCCTCTGGTATTTGAAATATACATACACATTATACATTTTCTAAAATTTCTTGGACAACAGGAAATACAAAACACAGAGAGGGGAGGAAAAGTGAAAATAACAAGACTGTTATGGTTTCCAGTATCTGATGAGCTCGTCTAGGGAAGTCCTTACTCATACTACAACTTTTTCCTCCTTAGCATTTCTTTTAAATTCTCTACTAAAGTTTCCTTTTCTCTCTTAACGGTATCCATTTCTTCTTTTGCGTCATCTAATTTTCTCATTAGAACCTTTAATATATTAACCATAATTCTTTTTTTAAATGTTTATTTACTTTGAGAGAGAGAGATAGAGAGTGAACAGGGGAAGGGCAGAGAGAGAGAATCCCAAGCATGCTCCAAGCTATCAGTGTGGAGCCCGATGTAGGGCTTGAACTCACGAACCGTGAGATCATGAAGTGATCTGAAATCAAGAGGTAGACCCTTAACCAACAGAGTCCCCCAGGCACCCCTCACCATAATTATTTTAAATTTCATATCTTAGCATTCCAAAAATTGTATCATATCTGAGTCTGACTTGGATACCTACTCGTCCCTTCAGACTGTATTTTTTTTTACCTTTTAATATCCTTTTAGTATTTTTGTTGACAGATGGGCATGAAGTATCAGTAATAGAAACAGAGGCAAAAATTCTTTGGTGTGAGATCTGTGTTAACCTGGCTCTACTAAGGTTGTGCCCAATGTTTCCTGTATCTGCAGGTGCCAGATGTTTTACTTCCCCTCGTGTCCCTGTGGGGAGAACTTCCCTAAGACTTAGGACTTGCCTAAGAACTTCCCTAAGAACTCTGCATAGGTTAGATCTGTGTTGTGCGGTTATATCAACTGAAATCTATTGTCACACTTGTGCCCTGACAGTGTGATGATAATATATGCAGGGTGTGTGCGTGCATGAGTGTGTGAGTGTGTGTGTGTGTGTGTGTGTGTGTGTGTGTGTGTGAAGCGTTCTATCATCTTATTAAATCTTGGTCCTTAAATGAACTTCTTCCTGTGCTGTGACCTTTATATGTGCTTCTTAACTTCCCTTCTTCTCCCTCTGCCTTAGGACAGAAGACAGCTACAGGGGACAGAAGTAGTGAAATAGCCTTCCTCCAGATGAGTAAGGCTCAGGTAGAAGCTTCTCCTGTCCAGAGTACACCTTTGCTATATGCAACCCTCGGAAACATTTCTCATGGGTTACCCCTCCCTTCCTCCTGCCAGAACCAAGAGAAGATCTACACCCGTCACTGTATGACCACGTAGAGTTCCTAGAATTAAAATCCAAGGGATGCCTGGGTGGCTCAGTCGCTTCTGCTCAGGTCATGATCTCGCGGTTCGTGGGTTCGAGCCCACGTCGGGCTCTGTGCTGACAGCCAGCTCAGAGCCTGGAGCCTGTTTCAGATTCTGTGTCTCCCTCTCGTTCTGACCCTCCCCTGGTCATGCTGTCTCTCTCTCTCTCTCTCTCTCAAAAATAAAACATTAAAAAATTTAAAAAAAATCCAAGACACCGTGGGGAGCTGTCGAAATCTCAGTCACCTGGTAGTTTCTCGCTCTTGTTAATCAACACTGAGGCTTCAACAATATATGAAAATTATGATATAAGTTTTCCTCTAAGTTACCAGTTCCAGGTGAGCAGAGCTCATCTGTGGTTCCCTGGGTGGCCCTGTATCTATCGGTTCAGGGTGCTGTCTTTTGACCGCAATTCTCTGTAGGACTCAGGACAAACTATTGGTTTTCACTTTTTTATTGTATTTCTTTCTTTTTTTTTTTTTTGCTTTTTGCTTGTTAGAAATGCAGGGGCAACAGGCCCAACTTTCTGCAGTATTGAAGCTCAAATGAGAAATCTGGAAGCATTTTATTTGTTTGTCGTTGTTTTTCTTTTTGTTTTCTGTGCTTTTGTGTTTTTTTGGTTTGTTTGTTTTGTTTGTTTGTTTGTGTTTTTTGTTTGTGTTTTTTGGTTGGTTGGTTTGTTTTGTTTGTTTTTTTGTTTTTTTGTTTGTGTTTTTTGGTTGGTTGGTTGGTTTTGTTTGTTTGTTTGCTACTCTTTCACATATTGAACTCAGAATATAGGGATATCAGGTAGAAGGACCTGAAACAGAAAGAGGGAGAGTCCCAGTGAGAAGATCCAATAACGTGACACCTGAGTTTAGGGATATTCAACAGCTGTCTCAGGGAGAGGGGTGGCCAAGTTTCAAAGTTACTGCAGAGACATCAGCCCCATCAGGAAGCTCAGGTGAAGGATTTGCTTCTTGCTGTTAACCCTCGGCTCTCCTATCTTCAGTGAGAGCTTCATATTTTACTGGTGAGAGTGAGATGCATTTTCTCCTTGAAGAAAATCTATCCCAGTTTGACTACAGAATGTGTCTATGGAAACAAGGAACATCCGGGTAATGCTTACCTCCATGGTTGATGGTGGAAGCAGATGTGTGCCTAACATGATCACTGCTTTCAGCCTCACCACAGCCATTATCAATGCCAGAAGACAAAGCTAAGGACGGAAGTCCTGAAGTAACTTCCCTTGAGTTCCCTTGATGTCCAGCAGCCCACACCCTACAGGGAGCTCTTGCATGTGAGTGCTGCACTAGATGCCTGCAGGGTCTGGGCCTGCGGAAGGAGGATGTAGAACTTGGTTGTGGATGTAACAAATTTCAGGGAAAAAAAAGTCCCATACTCTTCTGTGAAGAATGAGGAGTGTTATTAAAGCCCCCTCCCGACTGAATGCTTTCCTGTATTGCTCAGGTGAGGCTGGGTTTTGCTCTAGCTGTTACCCCCACTGGCTCTTGAAGATGTCATGCAATCATTCTTTTGATTCTGTTTTTATAAATTCGTTCCCCATCAAATTGACATTACTGTAAGAACGCTATAAAATGGTACCACTCCATGACACAAGTGAAGCACCTAATAAAAACTGCATTGCACTCAAAAGCACGAACCTGACATCTTTCATTTCGAATGTAGAAAACAAGATACCAATACCTTCAGAAGTCCCTTCCTACTGCAAAACAGCTAGATACTTCCTAAGTACACATTTAATTGTATTTATGGGCTTGCAGAAGGTAGGGGGGATCCCATAAACTTTATCTGAGTTAAAACTAAAAGCAAATGTCAACATGAAATTTATAAACAAGAGACTAAGCCTTGGGCCAACAGAGAACTGACAGAGAACTTTAGATATTTTTAGAATAAATTAGAGATTATGAAAGTTGGCTAGAGTGGCCTCAGCTTGGTAATGGCCTCCGATTCCAGACAGAAGTAAATGCAGATTCTCCTGGGTGAACACAGCTACAAATTGTTTGTCCTAGCTAACTGCAGCCAAGGGAGATCACAGTAAAAGATCTCAAACACACAGGGGAAGAAACCACAGGAGAAGGAATCAACATAAATAACAAAGTTAGTTACCAGGCACAGAATATAAAATAAGTATAAATGAAAGCATTTAAAACATACAAGATATCAATTCGTAAAACTCCAAACTCAAATGGTGTGTTTACATTAGACACAAAGCTCATGAGGAAATTAATGGACTGGCAGACATATGTGAGGAAATAATCCAGAATGCAAAAGAACAAACAACTCCCCCCCAAAAAAAAACAATAGACATACAATATAGAAATTTAGAAATAAAATAGAAAAGATAAAGTCACAATGATATCTAAGTGGAGTGCCAGAGAGAGAGTAAGAGAGAATGGTGTTAAGGCAATAATTGATTAGATGAACAACTAAGAAAGTTCTAGAAATGATTTAACAAATACAAAGTCAAAATACAGTGTATAGCATAATTCAAAGAAAGGCAGGAAAGATGAAAATCTGAGACATATTTTAGAAAAACTAAACAGAATGTCAAAGAAAAAGCAAAGTTAGTTAAGTAGACTGAAAAATCATGGATCACTTACAGAGAAATGTCAGTTTCATGAGCAAAACATTCACAGGGTCAGAAGTAGAAGCTAAAGACGGTGGAAAGATGTCTTTAAGAGGCAGATAGGTAATAGCTGTGAACCTGGACTTGCATAGCTAGCAAAGAAATTCTCAAAAGACCAAGTGAATAAAGATTTCTTTAGAGTAATACAAGTAATTTTTATTTTTTTAGACAAATGTACAGCTTGAACTTAGGAAGAAGAAAAATCTTTCAAGAAAGGTTTAAAAATTGGTAAATTTAAACAGATATTGTATATGAAGTAATATTGGCAATGATAATATTTAGGGTAGATTTAAGGCAACAGAATTAATACTGGTCAACATGTAGGGGTGAGTTCTTAAAATAGTCTAAGTACACATTAGAATTTGAAATTTACCCACCAAAACAATAGAAATGAGAAATGGAGTAAATTACTTCCAGCCAATTAAGGGAGATGTAATAAGGAAACAAACAAAATTAAACTGATTTTTAAAAGGGCTAAAAAATAATAAAACATAGCAAGGCAAAAAGAAAAGATATAATTATATATCTATATTTATATATCTATATCTTTATCTTCACCATAAACGGTCTCACTTGGGGGTTAAAAGCAGGTTTTCAGGTAGGGTACAGGAAAAATATAGGTAGATAATTTAATTTTTTTAATATTTATTTTGAATGAGTGGGTTGAGGGGGTGGGGAGGGGCAGAGAGAGAAGGAAACACAGCATCTGAAGCAAGCTTCAGGCTCTGGGCTATCAGCACAGAACCCTCTGTGGGGCTTGAACCCACAAACTGTGAGATTATCACCTGAGCTGAAGTCAGACGCTTAACTGACTGAGCCACCCAAGTGCCTCGCTAGATAATATTTTTAAGTGATATCTATGAATCCTGAACATGTGGATCGCCAAACACTATGTACAGGAATATTCATAGAATTACCATATTAAATAGCCCCAGACTAGGAGTTACCCAAATTCTCATTTCCTTAGAATGGCTAAATAAATTCAGGTATACTCACAACATGAAACACTATTTATCCATAAAAAATGAGCAAATGCAACAGTCTTGAAGAACACATGAGCATAACACTGAGTTAAACAAATCAGGTACAGAAGACTATACATTCTGTGATTCAATTTATATATATATTTCATTGCTGGCCAAACTAACATGCTAGAAGTCTCAGTGACCATTAACCTTGGAGTGTGGGTAGGAATTAAAGTGGAGCACAAAATGAACATCTGGGATGCTGTTTGTTTGTTTTTAAACTTGATGTTGCTTACATGGGTGTGTTCACTTTGTACAAATGTATCAAGCATTAGACTTTATTATATATTTGTTATACTTCAAGAAGACACTTTATTTTATTTTTTAATCTGTAGTTATTTATTTTTGAGGGGGGGAGGGGTAGAGAGAGCATGAGAGAGAATCCCAATCAGGCTCCATGCTGTCCTCACAGAGCTCGACTCAGGGCTTGAATCCCCCTACTGTGAGATCATGAACTGAGTTGAAATCAACAGTTAGACACTTAACTGAGCCACCCAGGCACCCCAAGTAGACATTTTAAAAAGCAACATGAAAGTTTAAAAAACCAAAATATGTGTACGTGTGTGTTTGTGTGTAAAATCACAACAAAAAGCAAAAACCAGAAAATCACAGATATGTATTAGTATCAGATCTGAATTGTATTAATAGTAGACAAAAGACTGAAGATAAAGACGTCATTAGGGGATGATAAGTGCACTAAGAATCTAAAAAATGCAGTAATGTAAATATAAAGCAACAGGAAAATGACAAATGAAATTGACAAATCCAACGTCAACTTGGGAACTTTCAGCAAGCCTTTAAATTATTGAAGGTTCAAGGTAATTAAACTTTAGTGAGGAAAGAGATACTTTATCTAATAGAATTAAAAAGTCTTGATTTATTAGAATAGAGATATAACCCTGCACCCATGTGACATTTACAAAATTTAACTTCTTATTAGGCAGGATGCCAAGTGGCAAAAAAAGAACAAATTCAAGGATTTCATATTCATGAGTTCATAATATAATTAAAATAGAATTTTATTAAGGAAAGAATAAATGAAAACATCTCCGTACAGTAAAGGGGGTAAAAAACCAAACCAACGTGCTTTTAAATAAGGCATAGAAAAAAGAGAAATTACAATGAAAACGTAAAAGTGTAATGTAACTAAAAATCATGAAAGTAGGATATGCCAATGTTTGTATAGCCCAGCTAAGTGTAAGGAAATAGGATGAGGGAATGGTCATGGGCTATGCATAAATTTAAGGTTAAAAAAAAAGATTAATATAGTAGACAAGCCTCCACCAAGGTTGATGGAAATGAAGAAGGGGATGAGGAGGAAGAATAGATGTAGAAGAAGGAGTGGGAGGAAGAAGAAGAGAAGGAAGAAAAGGGACAGAAGGAGGAGGGGTCAAGAAAGAGGAGGAGAAAGCAAAGAAGGCAGCCCAAAGTAACAACTAGAAAGAATGAAAAATGGGCAAATGTGTAAGTCCATCTGATATTAATACTTGACAAGAAAAAATGTCCAGGAAGTTGAAAATTTTGACAAAGTGGGAAGACTTCTAGAAAAAGATAATATCCTAGAAGTCATATAACCAGTAAAAAGGCAGAATCAATAACGACACATCACCCCGTAAAGAAAACACTGGGACCAAATGTTTCATTGCTGAGTTTCACCAACTTTTAAGGAACGGTTTGTTCTGATATTGTACAACCTCTTCTGATAAATTGAAAAATGACAATACTTTCCATGAGAGCAATAAAAAGCACAATATCAAACCAGACAAGGAAAGCAAAAACAGTTATAATATTCATGTTGACATTTATAGATAACTGCAATTGAGCACATACTGTGCACTAGAGCTGTTTGAAGTGTTTTATAAGAATTGCCTTTTCACCCACACTGCAGTGAATGGGACAGGTAAGATCCTCCTTAAAAAAAATTTTTTTTAATGTTTATTTATTCTTGAGGAAGAGAGAGACAGAAATAGAGGGAGCCACAGAACCCAAAGCAGGCTCCAGGCTCTGAGCTGTCAGCCCAGAGCCTGACACGGGGCTCAAACTCACCAGTGGTGTGATCATGACCTGAGCCAAAGTCAGAAGCTTAAAGGATTGAGCCACCCAGGCACCCCTAGGAGCCTCCTTTTAAAGCTTGGAAGTGTAGGGGTGCCTCGGTGCCTCACTTGGTTAAGCCCCTGACTTTTGATCTTGGCTCAAGTCATGATCTCTCATTTGGTGAGTTCAAGGCCCCTATCGGACTTTGCACTGATAGCACAGAGCCTGCCTGAGATTCTATCGCCCACTCTCTCTGCCCTTCCCCTGATTGTTATCTCTTTTTCAAAATAAATTTAAAAAAAACTTTAAAAAAGTTATCTTAAAGCTCTTGGTCGGAGAATCAGGGTAGGTTCATGTCCTGTTCAACAGCTACAAAGAACAGAACAGGGACAGAATGTGAAGTCCATATTCATGATTTTACACAAGGGTGATTATTTATTTTTTTGCTTTTCTAAAGTAACTTACAGCAATAGATTTTAGGAGATACCAGAAATCCACATCATTTATTCTAATAGAAGGGAAATAGCCATGTTGTACCCAAAATAATGGATAATAACAATAATATCATCGCATTTTTTAACAGCTAGTTTATACTTGCTTGCTGGTTTCTTTATTTTTCAGCCTTTTTATTGCTTTCACTGAGACGGTATAACTGTTATATTAACATGTTTTTCCACATAAGATCTGAATAGAGTTAATATAAAAACTGGATTGTACTAGAAGGCCAACTTCAATGATTACTTCAGAAAATGATATGCCTAATTTCTTAGAGTAATGGACGTGCCTAATTCTTAGAGTAACATATGTGACAGTTTTTGAGCAAATGACCACCACAAGGCAAATACATGTGCACATGACTTGAAATGTGCGACATGGCAAATAGTACTCATTAGATCTTGTCGATCAAATCACCTCACTTATTGTGAGAGTGTCTTTAGTTCTATAAAGTGACAGAAAGTGTGAGAGAGAGAGATCTCACATATGAACTATTGCCATCATAACCATGCAGATATATTTGTCATGTAAAAGGTGGATTTGTATTGATTTCATATTAAAGTATAAAAGTATGGTTCAATTTCTAATGATATGTGAATTATGTATTGCTGTCATTTTTAGGTGAAACAAAACAGAAATATTTGAAGGCATTAAACTTACCACCTCATTTCTGCAAAATGGCATTGCCTTTCTGGAATTATCACAATGGTATAGTCCTTTCCTTTTTTCTTAATTTTTAGACTTTTCATTTTATAATGAATGTTTCTGAGTATATGCATTGGGATTGCTACATTAAGAGCCACTGAATACATCAGTTAAAAGCCTCATTTTATCTATTTTAAAAGAAAGATATTTTTCTACCTTCAAGTCATATGGCACTAAAGAGGGATATCTCATATTTGTGTTTATGAAGACGATGAACAATGACACTGTTATGTCAAGTAATAGCACATTTCTATCAGTTTTTTTACATAGAAATTTAGGGTTTTTTTAAATGGATGAAGCTAACATTTCAATTTCTTCTATTTATGAACACACTTTTTATTTCTTCTATCTCAAAATATTTACTTCAGGCCTTAGTTCTGTGCTTGATGTCAGTGATGGGCGGATGGTCATTTTTTTACTCCTTCCCTAACTAGGAAAATAACAAGTCTTGTAAAAGTGAAATGGAAGAGTTATAGCTCTAGATGATGCTCCTATGATAGTCTCCTTAAAGTCGACAGTAAACAGAATCTCTGTCCATTTTTGGATCCACGGGCCCGAACTACACTCTTGTCTGAAGGTCATCCATAGAACTTATACTGAAGTCTACACTCTGAAATTATCTCCCATAAATACCCACAAAATGGATTTATGTTACCTTAAACTCTCTCATCACTGACCACCAAGATATATAAAAACACACGTTAATGATTTATGTGTCCTAAATCTCCTTGGCAGGAAGAAAAAAAAAAATGAAAGAACAAAAATCAGACAGAAAACTCAGCCCCTTTTCCTCAAGCATGTTAACTTAGTGGAACAGGAAGCGAAGAGTTACATTTGAAAATGACTCATATTAATGCAAGTAATAAATACCTATGACCCAAAGACTTTTTTAGCATACCATAAATTTCTGTTTTCAGAATCCCAAACTGAATGGTTTCTTTCTATCTTCTGAACCTCTAGTGCTCAATATTTGAGAAAAAGGAAACATCCCTTTGGACTACAGTAACCTGTTTTGTTTTGCTCCTCATATCTGGAAGAACACATTAATTCTCTAACTTATTCAATAAACAAAACTTCATTTAGTACCATCTAAATACCAGGCCTACTAGTATTTAATTATTTATTTTTGAGAGAAAGCGAGAGAGAGAAAGAAACCTGGGAAGGGGCAGAGAGAGAGGGAGACACAGAATCTGAAGCAGGCTCCAGGCTCTGAGCTGTGAGCACAGAGCCCCATGCTGGGGTTGAACTCACAAACCATGAGATCGTGACCTGAGCTGAAGGTGGAAACTCAACCGACTGAGAAACTTGAGAAATTTTCAGGAAATTGGGGGCTAGCAATATAGAGGGCCACCAAGTTCCTCCATGATGGTTAATTTTATGTGTCAGCTTGACTGGGCTGAGGTTTGGCCAGATAGCCAGTGTAACATTATTTCTGAGTCCGTCCGTGAGAGTGTTCTTGGGATATTAGCCCTTGAATTAGTAGACAAAGTTAAGAAGTTCTCTCTCACCAGCACAGGTGGGGGACATCTCATCCATTTGGGGCCTGAAAGGAACACAACAGTAGAGGAACATCAAATCTGTTCTCTGCATGAGCCAGAACATCCATCTTCTCCTGCACTCAGACACTGGGGTTCCTGGTTCTTGTGTCTTTGGACGAGCACTGGGCCTGGGGCTTACATCAATGGCTCCCCTGGTTCTCAGCCTTCATGTTGGGACAGGAATTATGAGGGAAGATTGCAGGACTTCTCAGCCTCCATAATAATGTGAGTCAATCCCATAAAAAATACCTTTCTTATATCAACATATGTCCTATTAGTATGGTTTCCCCTGACAACCCTGATCAGTTCATCCCCAGAGGAGTGGCTTCATTGGAGGGCTTCCAAAGAAATTGAATACATCAGCAGTAAGTCATTCAAAGACTACAAACATGATTGGAGGAAGTGGCCAGAGATAGAGAAGGTCCCGTCTCATTGAGTCTCATGAGCCACGCTCAAAACTGAGCCTGAGGAAAATCATATTCCATCTAAGTGTTTTGACAAGGACATGGATGATCTAGAAATTTCACTGTGGCTGAGATTTGGAAAATGAGTTAGAAGACACAAGGAGAGTAGCTACAAATTGTGGATACAGAAGAGCTGGACAGTGTGTACATACGGAAGGTGATGTGCTTCCAGTCTGGGATGTATAAGCTGGATAATAAGGGGTGATGAAATCCTGAGGTTCTGTCCTGGACATGAGACCCACTGGGGAAAAGCACTGAAGGAGGTGGCTTGATAACAAAGGGCTGAAACTTCCTTCCTATGGATGTAAATAGTTGTATTACTCAGAATTCTCTGAAGAAACAAATTAATAGGGTGTATTAATGTGTGTATGTTTGTGCGCACGTGTGTGTGTATGTGTGTGTGTGTGTGTGGAGAGAGAGAGACAGAGAGAGAGATTATTGATAAGAAATTAGCTCAAGTGACATCCTTCTTCATCAGGGAAATACAAATCAAAACCACACTGAGATACCACCTCACGCCAGTCAGAGTGGCTAAAATGAGCAAATCAGAGAACTCTAGATGCTGGCGAGGATGTGGAGAAACGGGCACCCCCCTACACTGTTGGTGGGAATGTAAACTTGTTCAGCCCCTCTGGAAAACAGTGTGGATGTTCCTCATTAATTTAATTATAGAACTCCCCTATGACCCAGCAATAGCACTGCTAGGAATTTACCCAAGGGATACAGGAGTGCTGATGCATAGGAGCACATGTACCCCAATGTTCATAGCAGCAATCTCAACAATGGCTAAAACATGGAAAGTGCGTAAGTGTCCATCAACGGCCGAATGGATCAAGATGTGGTTTATCTATACGATGGAATACTACATGGCAATGAGAAAGAATGAAATCTGGCCATGTGTAGCAACATGGATGGACCTTGAGGGTGTAATGCTGAGCGAAATAAGTCAGGCAGAGGACAAATATCATATGTTTGCACGTATAGGAAGATTAGGAGGAACTTAACGGAGAACCATGGGGGAGAAGAAGGGGGAAATGGTAGAGGAAAGGGAGAGAGGCAAACCATAAGAGACTCTTGAATGCTGAGAACAAGCTAAGGACTGATGGGTGTGGGAGGGGGAGGGAGGAGATGGGCATGGAGGAGGGCACTTGCGGGGATGAGCACTGGGTGTTATATGGAAACCAATATGACAATAAACTATTTGTAAAAAAAAAAAAAAAGAAAGAAAGAAAGAAAAAAAAAAGAAAAAAGAAATTAGCTCAAGTGATTATGGAGGTGGACAAGCTCCAATTTGCAGTGTAGACCAGCAGGCTGGAGACCAAGGAGAGACTATGGTACAAATGATGTCTGAAGGTATTCTGCTGGACAGTTGTCTCTTTCTTGGGGAGGCCAGTCTTTTAATTCTATTTAGAACTTCAACTCCAATGTCACCAAGTTAAATGTTAATCTCATCCCCAAACATCCTCTGAGTTGACACGTAAAAGTAACCATTACAGACTATACTTTGTCAACTTGATATCCATACTCATCTCCTTAGTCTCTGAGTAAAGACAACATAAAGTCACATTTCCACATAATGATACAACTATCCTGCATACAACTGAAAATGCATGGACTCCCAGAAAAAGACGTAAGTCCTTGGATGAAGTTTAGTCTGCTCCTTTACATCCCATAACTAAAATACCATGATGTAAAGATCACAATAATTAAATGCTATGATATAAAGTCAATTCATCTGTTTTTTGTTGGTTTGGTTTTTAGTTAGGCTCCATGCCCAGCATGGAGCCCAACACAGGGCTTGAATCCATGACCCTGAGATTAAGACCTGAACTGAGATCAAGTGTTAGACACTCAACTGGTGTGAGCCACCCGGGTGCCCTAAAAGTCATTATACCTTATGTTACATGATGGAGGGATCAAGATGGAAGGAAACAAAGATACTTGCTTCACATACACACAGACACACAGACACACACACACACACATACTACTTATAACCAAATAAGGAAGAAATCCTCATGATAGCTACAGTCCTAATTTCTGCTACTGGTCATGTGGTTGTAGATGGTATTTAGAACTACTTTCTCCCATCACTCATTCTGTATTCCTTTTGCCTGCAACAACTAACTCCTCTGGTTGTGGTTCTTTGCCTGGCAGCACGACTGGAACCTTCATTCAAAGGGTCTAGGTTATTAGTAGTCTCTCCCGGGTTTCCATTGACCTTAATCACAGGGCATGGGGATACTAAGAGATGCCCTGTATGATCTTCTGTCTTTCAGACATGCTCTCCCTTAGCCCTACTGTGGAAAAGCACTCCCAACTCCCCATGGCAGTCAGGATCAATCATTATAGCCAGCACAGGAATTGACATGTGTGCCTATTGATTTACAATCATGAAGAGTTCAAAGGGCCAGGGGGAAGTCTTAACTTTCAGTTCAACTGAATCATTAGTGTGGCCCGTGTCCCCTTGTAACTAAGAACCCTTGGCCCACAGAGTATACGGTAACAAGGACAGTAAGCAAACATTTTGTGATTGGGTCACCAGAAGAGATAGAGGCTGGTGTCACTCTCATTTCCTCCTCTTGGCTCCTGGCCCCATGAATCCTAGCTATTCTTGAACAATACCAGATATTGGATGCTGATGCGATCGTTACAGTTTCTTAGAGAAATTTTCCCCATCTCTTCAAGGTAATTCCACTGGCTGGGATTGTAAATGCATCTTCAAAAGGCCACCTCACTGTTCTATTAGGCCAACTACTCTGGGAGAGTGGGAAAGAGGGTAAGACCAGTGAATTCCATGAGTATAGGCCGGGTGCTGCATTTAATTTTCATGAATTTAGTCTCTTGACCAGAAACAATGCTGTGTGGAGTATTGTGATGGTGGAGAAGGCATTCTGTAAGTCCACAGATGGTATTTTGGGCAGAGCTTTATGGTCAGGAAAGGTACATTCATATCTGGAGTGTTTATTCCATTAAGAACAAAATGTCACCCATTTCATGATGGGAGTGGTTCAATGCAATCGACCTGCCACCAGGTAGGTAGCTGGCTGATTATACTGGGGAATCGTGTCATATTGAGGAGTCAGTGTTGTTCTCTATGCTGGAAGCATGGGCACTCAGTGGTAGTCGTAGCCTGATCAGCCTTGATGAGTGGAAGTCCCCATCGCTGAGCCTATGCATAACTTCCATCCCTGCCACTATGGCCACTCTGTTCATGAACCCATTGGGTAATGATAGGGGTGGCTGGGGGAAAAGGCTGAATGATTTCCAAAGAATGGGTCATCCACTTGATTATTAAAATCTTCCTCTGCTGAGGTCACCCTGTGGTTAGCACTGACATAGAGTCTAAATATCTTCACATTTTTTTGCCTATATAGGGAGCTCTGTTCACATACCTCTTCTCCAAATATCTTTGTCACCAATTTTCCAATTATGTTGTTTCCATGGATGTTCCCCAGACCATTCAGATGAACCACTGGCCATAGTCCATGAATCAGTATACAACTTCACATCTGTGCACATTTCCTCCCGAGCAAAATGAACAATTAGGTGCAATGCTTGAAGTTCTGCCCACTGAGAGGATTTCCTTTCACCGTGTATTTCAAGGATATCCCAGACATGAGCTGTAGTGCTGTTGTTGTTTGCTTTGGGGTAGTGTCTGCATAGTGTGAACTGTTCATAAACCAGATTTTGAAGTCTTTTTTTCCTTTGTCAACTGACCACAGTTGACGCATGGGGCCATGGATGCAGGTTTGAAGAAAGAAGGCAGTATAGCAGCAATAGGAACCACAGGCCATTGGGCCATTTCTTTATATGACTTGTTTGTGCTCTTATGGTCTTCTTGAGTCTAATCTCATATATTGCATTTCCATTTGATGGTGGAGTGCTGCGGCACACCCCCAAATGTATGATTTGCAGAGTCAGATAATATCCAGCTCATGAAGGGCAGCTTGGGTCATGTGAAACTTTGGAGGCCCATGGCTAAGGGTTCAGTCTCTATGGAGGCACGATAACCAAGCCAACGCTGTGTCTCAGAATAGTCAACTGTGGAGAATGGCAGGGCTTTGCTCCAAGATCCTGAGTGACTACACTATGATACACCTACAGGAGACAAACTCTCTGAACTTCGAGCACCATTGGATAGTTCTGGATCATATGGCCTAAGTGGGAGAGTTCTTCCTCAGCAACTTGACCTTTTGCAGAGCTTTCTCTTATTCTAGGCCACATTCGAAATGAACAGCTTTTTGGGTCACTTGGTCAATGAACTGGAGTAATGCACTCAAATGAGTAGTAATATGATGTCTCTTTCTAAACAGACCAACTAAGTGTTTTGCTTCTTTATCTGGCCATTGTAAGGGACTTTTAAAACAACTTACCCTTCACATTAGAAGAGATCATCTTGACGTGCTCCACCCCAGTTTAGTACCCAAATCCGTATCAGTCCACGTTCTCCAGAGAAACAGAACCAAATATAAATGGGGGGGGGGGAGGGAGGGAGATTGAGATATTATAAGAAATTGGCTCACTCAATTATGACAGCTGAAAGATTCAGAATGGGCCCTGTGTTCCACTAGGCTGCAGACTCAGGGAAGCTGATAATACACTTTCAGTCTGAAGTCCAACAGGTTGCAAATGGAAAACAAACGGTGTAGATGAAGTGTGAAGGTACACTACCGGAGAATTGCCTCTTACTCAAGAAGGCTGGTCTTTTCTTTCTATTTAGGCCCTTCAATGGATTGGATGAGGCTTACCCACATTAGGAACACAAGCTACTTTACTCAGCACTTACTGATTTAAATGTTAACCTCATCCAAAATACCTTACAAGTTACTATACAAAGTTAACCATCATAATAGTTAAACCCTATGATAAATTTTAGGGATTTGAGAAAATTTATTAAAATAGAATTAGATACTTTATATATGAGTCTCAAACTTGCAACATGAGAAATATTGTTTTTATTCTTGTTTTTATTAATGATTTCTGATTATTTAAATTTCTTATTGTTTATTTATTTTTGAGACAGAGAGAGAGAGAGAGAGAGATTGAGTGGGGGAAAGAGAGAGGGGAGACACAGAATCTGAAGCAGGCTTCAGGCTTAGCTGTCAGCACAGAGCCTGATGTGGGGCTCGAACCTATGAACTGTGAGATCATGACCTGAGCCGAAGTCAGTCGCTTAACCACCTGAGTCACCCAAGCACCCCATGGTTTCTCACTATTTAAATTACATGTCTGGTTCTTTAGGTATATCTGACAAATATCTGGACTTCATAAGCCATAAAAATGTAATAATTATATGAGGTAGGTACCTTCCTTCATTCCATCCTTCCTTCCTTCTTTCCTTCCTATCCAACCTTTTTTCTTTTTTTATTGAAAGTGGTTTTTTAAAAATGTTTTTATTTATTTCTAAGAGAGAGAGAGAGAGAGAGAGAGAGAGAGAGAGTGAGCAGGGGAGAGTCAAGAGGAGGGGGAGAATAGAATCCGAAACAGGTTCCAGGCTCTGAGCTAGCTGTCAGCACAGAGCCTGATGTGGGGCTTGAACCTATGAACTGTGAGATCATGACCTGAGCCAAAGTCAGATGCTTAACCAACTGAGCCACCCAGGCATCCCTGAAAGTAGTTTCAAAGAGCATTTAGATCCCTACTAATTAGAATGACACCCAGGACCTGCAGTACCTGGTTAGAAATACAAAGTCTCAGCCCCTTCCCCAGATTGACTGAATAGAATCTGCTTTTTTATAAGACTCCCCCAGGGATTTATGTGCCCTGATTTGAAAAATCAGTGCATGACTTTAATAATTCTAAAGCATGACTGTTTCTGACCTGCATGCAGGACCACATGAAGCAGAATGGAAGGGGAGGGATTGATACCTATTCGATTTAAAAAACACGTTTTTAAGCTTCCCAAGTGATTCTAGCATAGCACTGGAATTGAGAAGCACCAATGGAGACACAGTTTCATCATACAAAGGAAGGTGTGACTTTCTGTCTTCTGTGGATCTGTGATTCTGTAAATATTCACTGGTATTTCTTTTGGAACCAGAACTTAGCATGAGTCAGAGTGTTCTTAGGTAAATTCTGACTGGTTGAAAGAGAGAAATCAAGAGTGACTCAAATGATATATGACCACTATGAGAACCCATAAGAACAGAGAAATAAAAAATAGAAAATTATTCCATTAGCACCTAGCACAGCATCATGGCATCCAATCAAATTCAGTTCATACTGTTGTAGAGACAAAGTTGGATGAAGAGGGTCCTCACAGAGGGGCGCCTGGGTGGCTCAGTTGGTTAAGCATCTGACTCTTGATTTTGGCTCAGGTAATGATCTTGCGGTTTGTGAGATTGAGCCCTGTATTGGGCTCCACGCTGGCAGTGGGGAGCCTGGTTGGGATTCTCTTTCTCCTTCTCTCTGCCCCTCCCCTGTTCTCTCTCTCTCTCTGAAAATAAATAAACCTAAAATAAATAAAATAAATAATGTCCTCAAAGAAAGGATTTTAGCTTTTTTTGAATTCTTATAATTACTTATAAAATTAATTAAAGCATCAGAGTTGTCCTGCCCATTCATAAGAATATATATAAACTGTAATTTACCATTTTATTTATGGGCATCTTATAGGAAAAGCATATATGTACTATCAAAGAAGTAGATTTTTTTTGCCCTTTAGTTTTGAAACCTAGCATTCTGAAGGAAGAATAATCCTTTCTTAAACTTGTACATGTCTTACATTGAACTTGAAGCCCATCCTCACATCCATGGTCTCAGTTGATATAATTGTTTCTGATTTCATTTTATATAGCTCAACATCATAATATAACTTCTTGATCTTGATTTCATTTTAGAACAAGCTGAAAAGAGGATTCTTCTGGAAGTATTTTTAGAAAGGTGTTTCAGAGATTTTGCATCTCTCTCTCTCTCTGCATGTGAGACTCCTGGATAACAGCAGAGTGGTCACATATCAACATGTGCTGAGTTGGGGTTTTTTAAATTCCCCTCCCCCTCCCCCATTTCTAACAGGCAATTTATTGCCCACAGGCATATTTCCAAGCATTATTCTTTCAGCCATGGATTGACTTATTTCTATAACAAGCTCTTTTTCTTGCAAAAACGGTTAAGACTGATAACAAATGTTATTCCTTTTAGCAGAAGCGTCTTCTCCCCCACTGCTTGCAGAATGTAAATTATCATGAAGACAACTTTCCCCACCAGAATAAGAATTGCCTTGAGTGCATGAAAGATCATGATTTGAAAATTAAAAACCACAAAAATGCTCTAAAGCAAAGTCATCTAGAGTATAGACTTAACTGGAGAAAGGATAGTGTTAAAGGAATGCTTTCAAGTCATTCCACTATTCCTTGGGTAGATATTTTGACACAATTATAAAGAAGGCCCTGAAGCTTATACAAGAGGAGATGTTAGGAAATGAAGAGCAGAAGATCTGTTTGCCCACATTAAGCCCAATCCTAGTGATCTGGGCAAACTTCTAAAATGACACTGAACCTAGATTATATTACTGAATATATAAACTAACACTTTAAAACGTGTGTCATTCATAAACTTGATAAATAAGTAATGACGTTTTTTAATACATTGCATATACATTTATGGTTTTCTAGAAGGTAGAAAAAATTTAAGGAAAGATGGTAGAAAACAGAGCCAGACTTGGGGCACCTAGTGGCTCAGTTGGTTAAACATCTGATTCCTGGCTTTTGCTCAGGTCATATCATAGTTTGTGAATTCGAGCCCCACATCAGGCTCTGTGCTCATAGCAAGGATCCTGCTTGGGGTTCTCTCTCTCCCTCTCTCTCTGCCCCTCTCCCCCTTAAAAAAAAACATAAAAAAATAAATTTTCTTCTATATTACTTTAACTTCTTGAGTCACTTTTTTCACAGTTGCAAAATATTATGGTAACAATTATGACCTAATGTTATGATAGATCTACAGGTGCTTAATTAATTCTAACTTTCCAGTTCTTATTAAAATCAAGGGCCCTGAAATTCTGAAAACTACGGGGAAAATCGTACCATTCTCAAGTCCTAGCTTAATATCTGAGAGAAAGGAAAAATGGGAGAGAATATGATGACATCTGTGTACCTGATAAGAAGGCAAAGAAAAGAGAAGGGAATTTGGAGTTTGCAAATGATATCAAGAGACTCAAAGGTCTTTGTTCTCCTTAACCATTTCTTCAGGACCAAATATTTATGAGCCTTGCTTCTCTTCACATTTACCTGGAGAGTTAAAAAATAAAATAAGGGTGTCTATACCCCACATGAATCTGTTCAATAAAGGTTTGAGATTGATGAGGACTATCCAAAAATTTAAGAAAAATAGGAACACATTGATATTACACACCAACATTTCAGAACACTGAAGTTATTAAGATAATACAAGTTCTAGGGAGGAAAGACTATCAAACAAAAGGCTCAGGGAACAGAATGCACCAGACGTCTAACAGAAACCCCCAAAGCTGGAAGGCGGTGGGGCAGTGCCTTCAAATATAGAAAATATAGAAAATGATTTCCAACTTTGACACCCAGTCACACTCAAGTGTGTGTGACCCCGCATAAGGACATTTTTCCTATGTGTAAGATCTCTAAAAATTTTCATCCCTGGCTTCCTTTTCTAGAAACTTCTTGCGATGTTTTCTCCCAAGTGAGAGAATATACCAGGGAAGAGAAAAACATTCCTGCACCAAAAACAGGAGTCTCAACACAGGAGATAAGCAAAGGAAATGTCCAGAAGGGTCATGAAAAGACAGTATAAGGAGCCGGCTATGTGCCAAGCATGGAGGACACTCAGTCTAATTTGGAGCAGGTAATTCATGAAAAGGTTGAGGGTTGTCATGATCATACCTCTGTCCTTGGATGCTCTTTTTTTTTAATGTTTATTTATTTATTTATTTTGAGAGAGAGAGAGAGAGAGAGAGAGAATCTCAAAAAGGTTCCATGCTGTCAACGCAGAGCCCCATGTGGGGCTCGAACTCATGAACCATGATATCATGACCTGAGCCTAAATCAAGAGTCAGATGCTTACCCAAATAAGCCACCCAGGCACTAGACTATATGCCACTACTGGAGGATATGATCCACCCAACGATGGTGTAAACAGGAAAGGAGAAAATGACACACAAGAGTAAGGTAGGGGACCCAGGATGGCATTAAGACGATTTCAAGGTAGGGAGCTGGAAGAAGCCTTAGAGAATGCAGAAGATATGGCTCTGAATAGTAAGACCTCCAGAGAAATTTGCCATTCAGAGTCTCTAGACTTTTTCTTTTTTCTTTTCTTTTCTTTTCTTTTCTTTTCTTTTCTTTTCTTTTCTTTTCTTTTCTTTTCTTTTCTTTTCTTTCCTCTCTTCTCTTCTCTTCTCTTCTCTTCTCTTCTCTTCTCTTCTC
>NW_024081554.1:0-47561 GCF_003009895.1 Hyaena hyaena | reverse complement strand
CCCCCACTGGAGATGGGACCCACTTACACCAAACCCTGACACCTTCCCCACCCCCACCCCCCTTCTCATGCCTGGCAATTGCTTATTTATTTACTCTGAGCCAAAGCAGTGGACCTCTCCTTCAGAGTAACATAACTAACACCCCTCATGCACCAAGTGCACTGAAAATCCAGGGCGTCAAAATGGCACCTACAGTTCTTTCTCTCTCTCTCTCTTTCTTTCTTTCTTTCTTTCTTTCTTTCTTTCTTTCTTTTTCTTCCTTCCTTCCTTCCTTCCTTCCTTCCTTTCCTTCTTTCTTTCTGGAAGCTTGCATTGACAAGATAATAAAAAATGCTTGAAGCAAGATAATAAAAAATGCTTGAAGATGTAGTAATATGTACAAAGAATCCTAAGCAACTAAAACTAAACAAATAGGCAAGGGATACTTAACTTGAGGACAAATTGGGGAAAAAATGTAAATGGGATCCTGATATTTTTTAAGTAATATGATACAGCATATAATATATAAACGTGTAATGATATAAACACTGAATACTGCTTTTAACCCCAAATCTTAATGGAATTGTAAAAGGGAATGAAGGAGGCAAACAAAAATGTTGGCAATGTAAGAAAGCTAAATCCTTATTTGCCCTAACCGGGAGTCAGTAGACAGCCTGTAAAATAAATGAATCCAACTCACAGTAATTGATTCATATCATTTACAATTATGAGGAATAAATACTTAAAACAGATTGCTTTTGGAGCGGAAGACGTACGGGAGGGAAGTGCTTCAGCGAGAGAGCCTTTCAGTCATTATCCATTTAGTTTACTGTTCAACTTTTTAAACCAATGTACACATTTTGCTTTGAGAAAATAAAATTCAATAGAAGTTGTCGTAATGCAGCTTTCAAGCCTCTCGGATATTAGCAGGCTGGTTTCTCCAGGTAACAGCCCTCTGTTCCAGTAATGCCGACTTGTGTTTGCACTCTGAGCCTTGTTCAGCAGTAGGTCCCTCATAAATAGGGCGGATATATACTGCACACAAAATCACTGTGGCTATCCCACTGTACAAATCTGATGGAAATACTGAGGATGAGGCATTGGTGAAGACATCGGTAGATAAAGAAATTCTTTCTTTCCTCTACAAACGGGAAGCTGCCTAGCAACCATTATACTGCACACTGAGGAGAGACTAGGCCACACATGTTCATTTCTGTACCTATTAGGAAATCCATCCAGCCTAACAAAAAACAGCGCTTCTGTCCCTGATGAGTCTGGAATATTTTTACTATTATCAAACCTAACTTTGTTATGAAAGAAAATTATAGGGGGAAGAAAATATGTTTAAGGAGAAATCAGCACTTTAAATGACCTGCAATGGGCAAACATTATTTGTCTTTCTAACTGGTTTAATCGTTTCAAAATGATGTGTTAAAAAAAAAAAAAATGCAGAAAAAGAAGTCAATGATGTAAAACCCTGGTTGTCCTAAAGTTGAAGCTGAGTGAATTGCATTATGTTGCATTGCATTATTCTTTCCACTTGAGTAAATGCACTGTACTCCATTTGGACTTAGTCATGCTCTAGTTTGCCTGTCAGAAAATTTGCATCTCTGTGAGCAAAATGAAAGATGTGTGTGAGATTTATTGGAAAAGTGGGTGTAGGAAAAGCTTTAAGTGCTTCTGAGATCATTTCTCTTTTATGATGATTTGTAAAGAGCTTTGGAAACAAGGCACGAAGCTTCTAGGAGTGTCAGGAGCAAGCCTCCAGCCCTGGTGGGTGTGAGATTCATTCTCAGCACACACTCCATTAACTCTTTACCGGGATGGAGTCACGAATGCTTTGTGTTGATATAAAAATGAACACTTAGCAAGAGCAAGACTCGTTTTTTCCTCTCTCTGAACTTTGGGCATCAGACAACTAATAAAAAAATTCACTAAACAATTAAATGCCTCCAAATGTTTTTCTTAATTTATGAGAGTCAGTAACAATTTATGCATTAAGTTGAGGCCCCTCTGGCAGCTGGATTAGAGCAGATCGGAATGAGTTCAGGGGAAAACTATGACATACTTTATGGCTTGCTTACTCGAAGTCGTTGGGTAGATCTTTTTTCTAAAGCAACCTGGTTCCTTTCCCAAGAGCTGCGCAGGAATGTAATGTGTCCCGGAGTGTTTTACAACTAGATGCCATGATTCTTTTCAAAGAATTAAAGAACCCCAACATTCACTCTGCTTCTAGAAAATGTCCTGATTTGGGCCACAGTTAACTCTAATTTTGCAATAGAAAAAAATGTTTTTTCTGTCTCCTTTGATCACCATCAAAGTTCCCATCGTAATCCTTTTGCGAGAATGATATGCCAGTTCAAACCAGGAGCTGCGTAGTGGCTGTAAGCATTTGCTGTTAATGATAATGCGAGCCCTGAAAGTCACAGTTCTTTCTCCTGGACCTCAAGGGCAATCGAGATGCCAGTGCTTTTGATCTTCCAGGGAAAATCATGTAGCACATCAACATCATTCCTGGGGAAAATGTGGAGATGTGATCTCGTGTTAGGAAAAGAATGGAAACGAGTCATGCAGGTCCTATTCCCCATAATGGGTTGATTGTTCAGACTGTGGGTAAAAACTATCCCCGTGGAGGGAGGGGGTGGGGGTAATGAATAGCAGCTGGAATGTTTAAGACTTGCTCTAGCTTCTCATTTCCAATAAAGGGATACAATTCCTTTCCCAGTGGCATAAATGACATTCTCAAGCTGGTAATTGCTAGAGGTTTTGTCCTCCTGTGATTCCTTCATTCAGCTGTGCATGAGGCGCGAGTCTGAGTCTGAGAGGGTGGGCTCACTTGCTCAGAAGCTCTACATCTCCCCACCCCCAAATTCTGCTCACCCCGGTGGGACTCCACAACAATAAATCAGTCTTAGCTCGGGACTGCCAGGGTGAACAATAAATCACAATAATTCTCCTATGTTCGGAGAGTTCTTGATTCCTAGGAGATTTGTAATCACGGTAGAAAGGCGAGGGTGTTAATGAGGTCTATAAATTAAGTTAAAGCAGGGTAATTATGTCCTATGTGGTAATAAAGACTGGAGTGGCTAATATCATTAAGGGGAATTAAATACTTTCTTAGATTGGGAAGATGAATTGAATAAAAATATTACTGTAAACAAGGGGCTCTTTTGTTATGTACACATTAATTATGGGGTGCACGCTCAAATGCCGCATGGGCTTAAGCTGAGCTTGTCGACTGCTGTGAGTTTGGAGTGAGGATCACGGGTGTGTGTGTGTGTGGCTGTGCGCTGTGGTATCAGCCTCTGCTCTCACCTGGGTCCCAGTCTATGAAATTGCAAGCTCCCCTCTTGCTCAGTCACCACGCCTGCATCTTCCTGTGCATATTTACCTCTTAGATTTCTTATTGGACCCTTTATTCATAAGCACGTGACATGCATATTCCTGAATGCCAGCAAATGAGGTAAACTTAGGAAAAGATCATAGAGAAATGAGAATAAGTTTGTGGATGCTACATGCCGAGTGATTATTCATTCACTGTAAGTCTGTTATAAATGGCTGAGACAATCAAACTCTCCACAATATCTCATAATTTTGATATATTTATAATATGCTGAGTATTCTTGGAGCTCTATATTGATTTCTTCCTGTATCCAAACAACACCCCCACAAATCAGGTACTACTCTCCCCAATATGCAGAAATTGAGACGGAGACATCAATGATTTACCTCCCGTGTCAAAGTTGCTCCAGTATGCATTTAGAAACAAACATAAAACGTTTTAATTTTGTAATATTAATTACCTCCAGTACACCTGAGGATCCCTTCCTCTACTGGAACAGGGTAAATAACAGGAGAGAAATAGAATGAACTGACATTCTGGAAGGTGAACCAGAAAATTAAGATGATGGAAGTTAACGTTTCATTATGCTACCAAAGCCGGTACAACAAACACTGGTTGGGAGACATTTTTTTTTTTAAATGTGTATTTATTTTTGAGAGAGAGAGAGAGTCAGAGCATGAGCTGGGAAGAGGCAGAGAGAGGGAGACACAGAATCTGAAGCAGGCACCAGGCTCTGAGCTGTCAGCACAGAGCCTGACATGGGGCTCTAACCTGTGAACTGTGAGATCATGACTTGAGCCAAAGTTGGATGTTCAACCGACTGAGTCACCGGGTGCTCCTGGTTGGGAGACATTTTTGTGTGAAGGTTGAAGATATTAATAGTCTTCTTTTTTTTTTTTTAATTTTTAGAATTATTTTGAATAAAGTGTAGAGAGAAGTAGTTTATAGAGTGGTTAAGTGTGCAGACTCAATAATGCTTAGATTCAGATCTGATCTCCCTTTTCATAACTATCAAATCTTGGGCAAATTATTCCATCTCAGTCTCCACTTCTTTAGCCATAAATTGGGGATACTTTTGGTACTTCATAAGATTGTGTGAAAATTACATAGAACCACAGATGTAAGGCATGAGAAGGGGGTGGACATAGAGCTTTTATATAGGCATGTTTTAGTTATTGGCGAATGCTACGAGCACATCTGATTCTGGTATGACTTGGAAGAATCATGAGACTTTTTGTCAAAAAAGTATTTCTCTGTTTCTGTATTTTATTTTTTATTTTACTTTATCTTGCCTTTTTATAGGCTACAGAATATTAGAGCCATGTTTTTGGGCCATCTACACTAAGTGCTTAGGGCCCATGTGTGAAGAGTTTGGGCAGCAGTATTGGCAACATGGTCAATGAGCAAGATGGATGTGGCTTCCTGTGCCATTAGTGAAAGCACCCCTTCCCTTGTTCACTTATTCATGGTGTCCCTTGGGAATCTACACACCAATCTGAAAAGGATCTGTCCACACAGAGAGCTACCACCTTTTTCTCTTTTCTAATGTTAAATTCAAATTAATCCGCAAGTGGTATATCAGACTATATTTCTGTATTTTTATATGGCACCTTATTTTTCCTGCAATTTCCTTTTTACCCTTCCTCATCAATATCTCAGTGTCTCATTTATGACACTATGAATCAAGAGAAGAATGAAGATTCCTTGAGGGCAAGGATTCTGTTACCAGTTCAAAGCCACAACTCCACAGCCTAGAACAGTGCCTGGTACATGTAATTATTAAGTTAAGAAACTGAGATTCTCAAATCAAGGTAGTCTTGATCAAAAGAAAATCTGATCCTTGGGCCAGTACAAATCTTTGAAGTTAACCAATAATGAGAGGCATCCATCAGTAGATCACCATCATTATGGGTGGTATTATGAAGGGGCTAGAAAGAACAGGTGTAGATGCAGCTCTGCAAATACTGTGAAAGAGAAAGTTTTGTAAGGTTTCTGGAGCATTTGATCCCCAGCAGAGACTGGCTAGACACTCAGGAGGCCCATTTCCTCTTCCTACGGATACCACCATACTACATTTTCCAGCCTCCCCGTAACTAGATTGGACCATGTGACTAGAGCTCACCAGGGGAATGAGAATGGACATAAAATATCAGTTAGGAAGCTCAGACAGTTGGGCGAAGGTGTGTCTTCCCAGTACCTTTGTTCTTCTCCACATCCATCGGTGGCCATAGAGTCCCTTGGTTAAATAAAGATGGTAGGATCTCTCTTAGACTCAGTCGCTGAATAACTGTGTGGACCTGAGCCTCCTGAGCAACCACATAAATATATTTCTTTTTAAAATTATTTTTAACTTAATTTTTTAAATTATATTTCTTAATTTATTTTTTAGGGAGAAAGAGAGAGAGAGAGAATCCCAAACAGGCTCCATGATCAGTGCAGAGCCTGATGACCGACGTAGAGCTCAATCTCAAGACCCTGGAATCATGACTTAAGTTGAATCGAGAATTGGACCCTCAACTGACTGAGCCCTCCAGGCCCCCCAGTATATGCCTTCAATGAAAACTAGAATTGCATTTTGTTGTTGGGAATTGGGAGTTTGTTACAGGACTGAGCTTATCTTTATTAATGTACACCTTCCATTTAACAAAATGGAATTTCCTTACATTTATTTACTTGACACAGCAAATTATATGCCAGGTTCTGTGCTGGATACATGGAAGTTTGTTACCTACCAGCCTTATATAGTAACTAGCTCAACAATTCACAATATATTGGGGTTTTTGGAAAACTTTAAAAAATATCCACATTTTATTTAACATAATAACCAATTGGTAGTTTCAGATATTTCTGATTTAAACTCAATTCTAAACATTCATATTCCTTTTTCTCCCTACTGCTACCTGCGGAAAGTCAACTTCCAGTCTCTGTATTTCCCCCTCAGGCCCAGGGCCAAGGTGATGATATGGAGAATCTAGTTCCAAACAATTAATTGGAGACATCACTTAAATTCCTTGTTCCTGCAGCTGGTACAAAGAAGTTCTCTACACTGTATTATTTGCTCTGCTTTTCCTTGCCTTCATCTTTACGTACAAAATGATTCGAATTTAAGGAGAAAGAAGAAAGTAATCTTGAGTATGTTTTAGTCTATTGGAGAGGTGGCTGTGGGAAGCATTTCTCTTCTTAATCCAGAGGAGATCAAGAGGAGATCAATCCATAATTGAACAAGACAAATATCCTAGCTTATAGTAGAGTGTGTCGTTTCCTGGCTTTGCTCCCGTTTTTATATTCCCCTTAGGTACATAGTATAAGGAAGGATAGCTAACACTGGATGTTGGCTTCTGAGAACCTGCCTTCTCTTCAAACGCTGTGATCTCTTTTTCCTGAGGTTTCCTGGCATTCTTTTAAGTCCTGATTTGACATTATCCTCATTATTCACTGTTTCTATTTGAGTGCGTCTATTTCTTTTGATATATGTTTTTTATCTCGTACCAAATCCAGAAACACTTAATATACTTAAGACATCTCCAGACAAATGAAATCAATCTCGTATTTTTTTTTTTTAATTTTTAATGTTTTATTTATTTCTGAGAGAGAGAGAGAGAGAGAGAACTCAGGGGAAGGTCAGAGAGAGAGGGAGATACAGAATCTGAAACAGCCTCCAGGCACTGAGCTGGTAGTCTGCACAGAGCCCAACGAGGGGCTCAAACCCACGAACCGTGAGATCATGACCTGAGCCAAAGTCAGACACTTAACCGACTGAGCCACCCAGGCGTCCTGAAATCAATCTCTTCTTAAAATCACTATCAGGCTATGGGTTTAAAATAACTTAACAAAATGTTTGACCAAGTTACTTCATGTTCCTTTACATAAAATGAGAAAATGTGAGGCAGAAGGTACATCCTGAAGAGTGCCACAAGGCTCTGTCTTTCGCTTGGTTAAATTCAATATTTTCATCAAATTCCAGGGCCATAAGGATGAAACTAAAGTTCATCACTAAAGTTAAGTTTATAATTTCAGAATAATCTTTGCATACGGACACCATAACATGGATCTAATATGATGAACATTATGTGTTATGAACTATGTTAAGGACTGGGTAACAGCTACACCCACAATTCCTTTTCAGTGGCTACCACAAATTAATATTTGCTATTTTAATAGGCTTGAGAGAAGTGTGAGGAAGAATGGTGAACTCATGACATTGGGACAAGGGACTGGGATGAGACTTTCAAATATAGTTGGAGGAGTTACTTCTCTAATCCTTATCGACTAATTTAATTGGAGTGTAGTATTCAAAATAGGAAAGGGATGTCCATTCTCTGCTTTGCATTGGCCAAAGAATTCTTAGATATGTCCATGCCCTTAAACAAAAGACTACCAGGAACACTGTAGTTGAACAACAGAGATGGGCATTTGTTGCAGTGAGCATTATGGGAGACAGTGGGGTATCAGTGGAGGAGGGTTTTAGCAAAAACTCATTATAGGATTAGGTTTGAGTTAGAGGAGAGTCTAAGAAAGTGAGGACTTACTCTAGAATGGTCCTGTCAGAAAGACTGCAATTGAATGGTTAAGTGTCTAATAAATCTTTCCTTAGGAAGGGTAAACTAGAAGGTAGATAAAGTTATAATTTGGTAAATAAATGGTGACCACTTGTTTTAGTGAGAAAGTAACTTCAAAATAATTTTAAAATCATATAGATTTTCGTTCACAGTCTTTCCTGTACCTTTCTAGCTGTATGATCTTGAAAAGTTACTTAACTGCCTTAATTGCAATTTATTCATTTGAAAAATGACAATAATATTGTTCTCAGGATGTATATATATATTTAAAAAGAAAAAAAATCACAGCATAGCATCATCATTACTACTGTCAATCTCCTTTAACAGAATCCAGTCTAGACCTGGAAATTAGTACTTTAAAGGAAGTATTAATAGATATTCACAGCATCCCTGGAGCATTTGGAGACAACTAAGTAGAGATGTCAAGTTTACAGCTGGATAATGTACAAATCCAGAGTTCAGTATAGAGGAAGGAATTGAGGAATATATATACACTTACCACCCTGGTGCTCATGAGGTCTCCTTAATCATCTTCAGTTTATTTACCAGGACCAAGAATATCCAAAGGTAGAAGAACATAAGGTATCTGAAACATAATTGAAAAGGAGTAGCCAGTGACCAGTGAGGAAGGAGGGAAACCCAGAGATTTGGGTTTTCATTTGAAGAACATGAAGTCACGGATAACAGATGGTCGTCTGTTTAAAAGGCTGTGGCATTAAATAAGCTCAATTAAGTGTAACAAGTATATCAGTTACCAGTGACCTGGGTATTTGTAGTGACATGAAGAGGTAAAAGCGTGATTGGTATGGGTTGAAAATAAAATGAGACGAGAGAATTTGGAGATGGAGAACAAGCATTTGTTTGTTCTCAAGCATTAATTTAATAACAAGCATTAATTTGATGATTTTTGCTTCAAAATGGTAGACAACAATAGGATAGTATCTGGGATTGAGTGTTTTTTTTTTTAAAGCGTGTTTATGTGCTAAAATATTCTAGTAGAAAGAGAAATATGAATTATTTCAGGAAAGAATATTTAGAAATGTTAGAGCAATGTACCTGAGTAGTGGGGTGGGGAGGAGATCACCTCTGGAAAGTAAGTGGCACAGTTGAATCTAGTAGGAGTCTGAAGAGCTTTGCTCTGTGGCCCAGGAAATGGAAAGTCCATGGGTACAGTGCTGGGAAGTGAGTTAGAGGTGGCAAGTTCTGTAGTGTTCTCTTCTGTTTGTTTAGTTATCTCAAAGGAATAGGATGGATGTCTATCCTATGAGAATGAGGAGGAAGGGAGTGTGGCAAATCTGAAGATAGGGTGGGAAGTTGCTCTCCAGGAGAATGGAAGAATAAGTGAATTAAGGTACTAGTGTCATCTAAATCTCAAAATGTTGATTATAGATGTGGTCATATTTTAAAACACGCATTCAATGCTCAACCATTGTCAATAATGGTACTTCTCCTTAATAAACATTTAACTATGAATATAAGTAGTCTCATCAATGTTATTCCTTAACCATTTTCATTAGTAGAGTCGTAAACATGAAGGCTAGGTGGCATCAAGTTAGTATAACTATGGTCCAAAAGGGACTCCTTTCTCTGATTACCCTCTTTCCTGACACAGTTAATTCCTCCATTCTTGTTCCTCCTGAGTCACCTTGTAAAAATGTCTGGTATCACATTTTCCACTGTAAGATCTTAGATTAAATACAAATCCATCCCTTTCATTAACTGTGAAATCCTTCAAGGATGAACATAGCATATGTATTCCCTGGACTTCATAGAATATCTGACACACCCCAGAAGAAAGTTGTTTTCTGAGATAAATGAGTGAATGATGTTTTCTTCACTGATGGTAGGATCTTTCCCCTGAAGACAAATATAATGATTTGTGTTTATTGTTATTAAAATTATTTTTAGAGGTATTGCCTTTTTCTTCAAACTGTTAATCTAATTTAAAAGGCCAGAAAAAATAAAAAGTAAAATACTAAACTATCCATCATTACAGACTCATTCTCAAGTTACAATCAAATTCAACTTTTTTTTTCAATTTCACTTGCATGCAAGTGAAAATAAATATATCTTTGCAGCATAAGCCAAAGATAGAACTTCAAAGTTTACTTCCTAACAATTCTTACATTTTTTTTCCTTACGAGTAGCTATTGGTCATAAAATTAGCAATATTAGTTTTCAGTTCATCTCTCTCTACGTGAGTTCCCTAAACTCTAACAAAATGGAAGGGTTATTTCCTAAAAGTCAACATAACCAATGTATTCAGCATCCTTCTTATATTACACTAATACTATTCTGTGTTTTATTTTTCTTTTTTAAATGACATTTTCCTTGTGGAATCTGTTCCTTTTTAATCAGTATTGGCTCCTAAAATAAATTGCTATCATTAGAATCCAACATCCTATTTTATAGTCCATTCTAGTTTTAATGGCAGCTTGAGCAGAGCCCTTTGGGTTTTCATACTCTCTTCTAGATCAGATCCCAGATATAATTGCAGTCTCCATAGTGGAGAGCAGTACCACTCAGGGGCAAGAAATGGGGAAGATTTCTGGGAGAAGCATTAGGGCCAGGCTGATGGAATAAAAATGAAAATAATAGCCCATAATTATTGCTCGCTTAGCTGTGGAAGTAACATACTTAGAACTTTCAGAAGAACACGAGGTCTTACTTGCAGTATGTCCTTGTCTGGGGGCTGTGCAGACATTGTCTACTGGAATCTGGACAAGACCCTGCAATGTGAGGACCTGGAGAGGTGTGTAAGATCTTAGAGGAAAAAATTGTCAATTGCTTTAGCTATTAAAATCTCTAACAATTAGGAGTCGCCACCTGGGAAGTTGCTGAGGCTTCTTAGAAGACGGAGAAGATATTACAGCCCAGATGTAGAAGAGCTAGTTCTCTCCTATGTGAAATAGTCTGTTCTAGATGGAATAAGCTTTCTCTTTTATTGTTGTTATAGGTCACAGTCAACGGAGACTAGACATAGGCACACTATACTCTTTCTGTGGTTACTGAGCATGGAAAATTCTGAATTTAACAAACAAAACAAAATGAAACAAAATTTTTATTCTTTATAGCTATAGCAGCCAATTCATCCATAGACAGGAAAGATCGCAGAGAAGCCATTCTGCTGGGATGACCCACATTTCTTCCTCCTGGATGGGGAAGGAACCATGTAAAATTCTAGTAACGAGCCTTCCAAGTGAGAGCATGCTGACAGCAGTGAGAAAGACGGTGAGAACATATGGGCAACATCTCAATCTGTTCGTGAGAGGCGACCTTCTGTCTGGCAAAAATGACTACACAGAAATGAATGAATAAGTAATCACATCCAATATGGGGTTATAGAACATTCTAAAACAAAAGGAGTGACACTGAAAATAAGAATATATTAAACTGAAATAATACTTGGTCACATTTGCCTTATTCTACCCTTAATAAAATTAGGGATAATACACATAATCAAGAGTTCCACCAGCCCCCCAGCCTCTTGAGTCACTCCCTCTCTGATTTCAAAGTAGTACCCCGTGGGCCCTTTCCCAGGAGTCTTCAGGAAGAGGGAATTCCTCTTGGCAGTTCACATATTAATTTAGACAACTTCTCTTCCTTGTGGAGTAATGCCATGCAAACACAGGAATTTAACTGTTACAAATGCTGTCTAAAGTACCAGGGTATGTGAACAGTTCAAAAGTTGAGCCAAGGGAGGTCGGCCAACAGTAAGACTATATGAATGTAGTCTTTTGTTGTTGATTTATTTTACTGCAGCATAATGGAGTCTAGAAGAACTCTTTAATTCTAATGTTAATGATTAGAAGGTAAAATTGTAGCCAGTATGACACACATGCACATGCACACACACACACATAGGCACACGCACACAATACCTACAGTGTTCATATATCCGAAAATGTGAAGCCACAAAAGAAACACACACACACACACACACACACACACACACTGTGGACCAAAGTGATAGGAACAAAAAGACTATATTCTCCTACAAAAGACATACACTTAGAACCAATTTAAAACTACCAACTATATACACTGGCTGCAAAAGCTATAGTGAAATAAAGAAAATCAGCAAGGGTAATATAACAAGGTAGGCATGGTAAATCAGGGAAATGCAAAAGAATTGAGAAGGTAGAGATACATGTAGAAAGATGAATGATAGGGAAACCAGGGCAAAAAGCAACATCCAGAGAAATTAGAGCATATTTAGATTGCTAAGCCTGACATTAGATACTGATGACACAACACATCCACATCTTCATGCTCCATAAGCAATGTCTACATCAATATCTATTAACCAACGTTCTCTAAGATTGTCAGAATTGGCTGTCTGGTCTGTGTGTTGGTACAGAAGAGGGATGTATGGGAGGGTGGGTCCAGGGTGATGGCGGGTGGGAAAGTCTGTCTGTTGGAGCTGGCAGAACCCCAGGGGGATTATCCACCCCACTCGGTGGGCCTTGGGCTGGGTGGGGGTATCCTGCTGCTCTCAGTCTGGCTACCCGTATATTTCATGTACGTTTTTTTCTGTCCCTTGTAATGTCAGCTCCATGATGATAGGTTTTTCTTTCTTTTTTATTTCCTTGTGTTTCCCCAGAGTCTGGAAACATGCCTGGCAAAATAATCAATGGTCCATGATTATATCTTGAAAATGAATACAAGAATGTACCTCTTCGAAAACCTCTTCTCTGGTCTGCACGTTGGATTCACCCCAAAGCACTCCAATCCCTTTCTATCTCCTAGAGCTTAAAGAGAGTAAGCACATACTTGAAGAATCTCCCCCTATTCCAGGCCCCTGCATCATAAACACCTGCTTTTTAAACATCTCTGTCATATAGTCTGGATTTGATTCCTCTTTCAGTCTTTTCTCTACTTTCCATTGGCTTCCATTGGCACTGACCCAGCCCTGAACAAGGATCTGACAAGAACAACACACAGCAGAGAAACTGGAGAATGGATGTGCCAAATACCAATTCCACTCTGCCATTACACATGCTTCATTTAGCAATGTGTCTAAGCATATATGGATCTTTATGCATTTCGTTAACTTTTCAAGATTGACAGCTTTAAGAACTGACTATTCTTGATTAAATAGATCTTTGTCTTTATCAAGGCTTTCCCACAAGCTCTTAGGGTCTCCATTTCAGGCCCATTTAGTATTTTCCATGATTTGTGCAGCGATTATCGTCACCTCCTTCCTCTTTTCATATTCCAACTAGAAGATTGGATAGGGAATGCACCTGGATGGCTCTGTCTGTTAAACATCAGACTTCGACTTCGGCTCAAGTCATGATCTCACGGTCCATGGGTTTGAGCCCCATGAGGGGCTCTGTGGGGACAACTCGGAGCATGGAGCCTGCTTCAGATTCTGTCTCTCTCTCTCTCTCTCTCTCTGCCCCTTCCCCACTCACACTTGTCTCTGTCCCTCTCTCCAAAATAAACATGTTTTAAAAAGATCGGATGGGATGGTCTTATACATATTTTGCGTAGTAGCATGACCAGTATCTGCTTTATTTCTATTTAAAATAGGAAAGTATCATTTTAATTCCTTTTCCTGCCTGGTTTTACTCTTCCGGGAAGCCTGTTCTGACTATTCTAATTCTCCTATAAGCTGGGCTTCACATTCTGGATGCAAGTCAAGAGACTTTTATAATAAGTACGTTCTCACTTTCAAAATATGTGAGAACAGGATATGTTTAACCAAATAACGGGGTGAGACCCATCGCCCGTCTCAGCTTGCAGGGACCCAAAACGAACACTCACCACACTAATCTCTCATTGCCTCTTTCAAGAGTTTTATTTGTTGAGAGCCCGAGGCAAGGTCTCACTGGTGTGTTTCTTACTAACTTCAATCAACAACCTGTTTCATTACCCATTATGCGTGTCTCAAATTACACCTCAGATCAGGTGCTGGACACAAGACCACTCAGGGTTGGAGCCTGGGCCTTAACCTTTTAGAGGTGCCGGAAACGGCTGGTCAGGCTCTCAGGGATCGTCTGCATTTGCAAAGTTTTCTCTAGAAGCAACAGTAATTTTGCGGAAGCACTGGAAACAGTGATGCCCTGTCTGTGCTGGACTGTGCATGTGTTCTCCCTCCTTTCTAAAAATAAAGACCCCCTAAGTTCAGGGAGGTGTGCACATGTGGAACACACCCCCAGGTGCTTGCTCACCAGACTGAAGAGGCGGGTGGGCGAGGGATGCTCCCTGGGGGCTCCATACAGGTTCAGAAGGACTTTACAGAATGCCAGCACGTGTCATTTTTACTGCATCAGACCCTGATGATTACATTTGCAATGTAATTAAGGCGAGTTTATTTTTAGAGTTGGCATTGACAGTCCGGGAAGGTAAAGAGATCTGTTGTTTCCTCCGGGCACTCAGGAAAGAAGCGACAAATCAAGACATGAAAGTTACTAAGGGAAGGGTAGATGTGTCAGCGAGCCTAGAATCAAATACAACAAATTGCACGTTGATTTTCACCATTTGGGGAAGGATCAAACCGTATTTTTCAGATTTACTTTTCCTTGGCTCCCTTTGGAAGGCATTACTCAGGCTCTGCTCCATGATGAAAAGCTTGGTGGAGAGCATGAGTCGGCAGCCAGGGAGAAGTGGACAAGACTTTGCTACTTCCTGCAAAATATTTTCCTTTCCCTTTTTAGAATCCAGGGCCTGGCCACCTTATCCACTATTCCTCCGGTTGGGTAAAAACCCCTTCTCCAGATTCCAGTAGATTCACATTCTAATTATTTTTTTCCCATTTAAGCTCTACTCTTTATAAAACACAAGCCTTTGTCTTTTTTTTTTTTAAGGCAATTTAACAAATCAGAGAAAGGATTTGAACAGAAGTCTTCTTTGATAGCATTGCAATTAAAACAATTATGGTTACCTGTTCTTCTGATTAATGGTTCAGACGGTGGTCTGGGCTGGCCCAAGAGAAAGCCAAATTAAATGGAGGGTAAAGGTGAGAGTAAAATACAGGATATATCTAAGTTAGCTAAAGAAAATCATTTGCTTGGAAACTGTAATTGAAAATATGTATCCATAGCATATAAATAAACCTACGATTAATATGCATGGCTGATATTGCCAAATGGAAGAAAAGGCATCACCACACTCAGGCTCATGTATTATGTCCTTAGGTCCCCCACCCCTCTCCAACCTGTTGATGGAGACAATAGCCAATCTCTCAACTGGCTTTCTATATTGATGAAATTAAAATGATGCTAAATACCTATTTTTCACTTTAGTTTCTAGAAACTACTAGTCTCTATATATCTGTGGTGGAAAGAGGCAATCTTGACCATTTGGCATGATTTAGATTAAATAAAATACGTATACTTTGTAGGCAATGAAACACAGATTCAAGGGAGTTTTTTGAAAAGTTTGAGCTTCAATGTAGTCTAACCTGGAAATTGTCGCAAGGGGTGGGTGGAAAAATTATTAAAATGTGGATTCTTTGACCATCTGTAATGAACTGGGCATCTAGACCTAGTAATACATCAGTTATAAAACCAACTTCTGTCCTGAAGGACTTTCTAGAGGGTTCCCTGAGAAGTCAGAAACCTGTGGGTAATAAAACAAACAAACAAACAAACAAACAAACAAAAACCCAAAAGAGTTGTTACTGATTCTGTGCCAACATAACACTCAGAGCTAGGGGTGCCTGGATGGCTCAGTCGGTTGAGCATCTGACTCTTGGTTTCAACTCAGGTCATGATCTCACTGTTAGTGAGTTTGAGCCCAGCATTGGGCTCTGCACTGAAAGTGTGGAGCCTGCTTGGGAGTCTCTCTCTCCTTCTCTCCCTGCCACTCTGCTCACTCTCCCTCTCAAAATAAATAAACTAACATTAAAAATAAATTTTAATTTAATTTTAATTTAATTTAATTTAATTTTAAAATCTTTAATAAAGATTTTAACTGGAACATAGGATTCCTCACTTCAATTATATTATTCTGCCCTGGTTGAACCCAGCCCTCTACACAGTCTGCGGCACATATTGATAAGACAAAGAACAAAGCACTGACCCTCACTCTCTTCCTCAGCTCCCTCTGAATGGCATCATCGTGCATGCAGATGGACAAACCAGGAACATGGCATCATCTTTAGAGTTTCCCTGGCCTTTTACCCCTTGTCGAATCCATCCTTTTTACCATTTAATACCCATTCTCCTTCAGTTGTTGTGTATTCATGCTACCTGTCTCCATTTCAACCCCACCTTCCCAAGAGACACTTTCTTTTCCCTGGATTCATTCTATAGCCTCTGTGGTAGAGATCCATTCCTCACTTTTGATTACACTGTACTCTTTGGAAACCATCCCTGTGTTGCTGGAGTTTCCTAACTCTAGGAGTCATGCATCCCTTCTAGGGAAACTCAGGAACTATGTTTTCAGAAGTTTCTTTGCAGCTGGGATACATGATTGTGAACTGGATCTGCCAACCGGATACAAACCAGTGTGAGATTTCCTTTGAGAAGTGAAGGATGTAAAGGCAGAGCCAGGTCGTGGGATCGCTTCTGTCACAGGAAAACAAAGGTGCTTGCTGCTGTCAAAGGCGGTAGCAGGGGACAGGGAAACCAGATGCCCAGTTGAGCTGGTATGTGCTCTCTGTGCCAGCAGAGAAGTCTTCACAGGAGCGGTGGCTCAGAGAGGGGTAGGGGCCCATGACAAGACAGGTCAAGAAAAATGAAAGGGAACATTGAGACACTTCGACAGCAACTCGATGTCACCACAATGTCCAATGGGATGACTATTTGAACAGGATACCAATCAGGGTTTTGTCAAACTCACAGGGTGACTGGCTTGCACTGAGGGCAACTAGTCATGCTCCGTAGGACCATATGAAATGTGCATGACATTTTAAAGTAAATTTGTAAACTGCAACCAAGAAATGTAACAAATCTGAGAAGATACAAGTATTATTAGTGCAAGATAGATGCTTATAACAGCAGTGTCCCTCAGGCATTATAATATAGCCCACACTTTACCACAAGAATCATTGAATTAGGTAGTGATCTTGTTATCACACATCTTAAAAGACTCATCACAGGATACCCAACACAATTTGATGAAATGTTTTCAATTTTATTTTTAATCAAAGATGACTCACGAATAGGAAATTAACAGATTTGAAATCAAGTTCTTCTACTGAAAAATCTTTAATGACAACTATAACTGTTATATAACTTATAACAGATTAAGTTGTTGACATTGGCAACTGAGGAAGGATTAAGGCTGTACCTTGAGAATTAGCATCATTTTCCCCAGTGGCGATCAACTTAATAACTGAATATTTTGCATTTGCCAAAATTGCTTTAAAATCTCTTGTTTTATACCTATATGCCTCTGTGGGGCACTGATATCTCTACTACAATCTTTATTAAAATAGAACACAGGGTCGCTTGGCTGGCTCCATCGGTTAAGCATCCAACTCTTGACTTTGGTTCAGGCCATGATCTCACAGTTTGTGAGTTTCGATCCCGGCATCAGGCTCTGTGTTGATAGCACGAAACCTGCTTGGGATTCTCTCTCTCCCTCTCTCTGTCCCTTCTCTGATTGCTCTCTATCTCTCTCTCAAAATAAACTAAAATAAACTTAAAAAGGGGAGCCTGGGTGGCTTAGTCGGTTAAGCGTCCGACTTTCGCTTAGGTCATGATCTCGCGGTTGGTGGGTTCGAGCCCCGCGTCGGGTTCTGTGCTGACTGCCAGCTCAGAGCCTGGAGCCTATTTCAGAGTCTGTGTCTCCCTCTCTCTCTGACCCTCCCCTGCTCACACTGTCTCTCTCTCTCTCTCCTAGAAATAAATAAAAATACAAAAAAATTAAAATAAACTTAAAAATATAGAACAGAAAAATCTTTATATGTATCTTACTTCCGTAGAGGAAGTATCATCTGCCAACCTAAAGTAACTATGTTCACTAGTGAGAAGTAAGATTATTCATTATATTAAAACCTTAATATTGATATGGATAGCTTTCATTCAGGATGCGTGCTCTGGTGTTTAGTATGCTGACCACAACTTCCTTTGAAACTTTTTGTTAAATTATGCTGGTGGCACAATAAAAATTTATAAGTAGTGATTCTCTAAATTAATTGTTTATATGCATATCACCAATAAAAATGTACATAAGTTTTGAAATTTCTTGCTTTGTTCCTGTGTGCCATATTTGTTTTGATTACATTTACTGCAATGTAATTTATGTCTGTGAAGACTTTGAACTTGTACTTAGAAATGTGCTCCTTACTGACATATATGAACCTATATGTTTCTATACATACATACTTTTTCCCGAAAGGTCAGCTCTATATCCTTCAGCACAGAAAGTTGAGGAGCGCAACACTAGAGCCTTTGAAGAGCATTAAGTCTTGATGCCATGTCCTTCCCCGACATCTGGAAGCTATCCCAAAGTCCTTTTCTGCTTAAACCAGAAGGAAAGGGATCTGTGTTTTTCAGTTCAAGCCACCTCAGTGTCTCCAAATTCTTTCTTGCCCCCTCAAACCCTTTCTCCACACTTTGGCCTCAGTAATCATTATATGAATTCAAGTTTATTCCTATCATATTATTTCAAAAATCCTTCAATGCCTTCTCATTTGGTAATAGGGAAAAGAAAAATCCAATATGTGTCCTAAAAGACAGGAATGGGAACCTTTTTTTTTCTGTTTCCAGCTTCATGATTTACCGCTTTCCAGCTTATTCTTTCTGTTCCATCCACCTTTGCCTTTTTCTTCCTCCTTCTTTCCCTCCCTTCCCTTCTCTTCTCTCCCTCCTTCCTCTCTACTTTATGTGCTTGGATTCCTTCCTGTTTTACTTCCTTCCTGTCTTCCTTTTTCCCTTCTTGCTTCTTTCTTTCCTCTCTCCCTCCCTCCTCCCCTCCCTTCCTCTCATCCTTCCTTCTGTTTCTCAAACAGTCCATACTGCTGTCCTCCATAGAACTGTCATTTCCTCAGCTGACAATTATCTTCCTTTCATTCAATGTTTAAATCCTATTTTTCTTCTATAGGTCTGGTCAAATGACACTCCTTCAAGGAATTATTATTTGAACAGCTCAGGTATGGTTTCCAATTTGGTTCAGTTGTCATAGCACAGTGTACTTCCATTCCGTATTATCTGAGGAAGGTGGCTTGTGAAAAACATTTGCTTCCTTCAGAAAACAATATAGTACATGATCGATGCATCTTTTTCTCCATACTGTCTTCAATCCTAAACCCAGCCAGGCATGGAGAACTCAAAGGTCACAGTAAAACATGCACAACTAGATGGATAGATTGTCAACCTCCTTGAGTGTCAAGGAAAATATTTTAAAATAATATTTATGAAGATTACATACTATTAGTTGTACAAATATACTATAATTTATTTTCAATATTTTGAAATAATAATTTTTAATATCACAGCCATCCATGAAACCATGACCCACAGCAAGAACTACTATCTTCGTAATGACCACGTGTACACTCCTGGGACTGTCCTGAAAAGGTGATCAGCTGAAATCCGATATTCATCACCCCATTGCTTTTCATAATTTAATACACTTTTTAATTTTGGATTAATTTTAGATTCACAGAGCATTTTTTTAATGTTTATTTATTTATTTTTTTTGAGAGAAAGAGCACCAGCAGGGGAGGGGCAGGGAGAAGGAGCTAGAGAATCCCAAGGAGGCTCCACGCTGTCAGTGCAGAGCACAATGCAAGGCTCAGCCTCACAAACCATGAGATCATGACCTGAGCCAAAACCAGAGTTGGTCTCTTAACTTACTGAACCACTCAGGCGCCCTGATTTACAGAACATTTTCAAAGACAGTACAGAATGTTTCCATATAGCTCACCCCCAATTTCCCTTATTATTAACATCTTAAATTTATATAGTTATTTGTGACAATGAATGAACCAATATTAATGTATTATTATTGACATAAGTCTGTGCCTTTTTTGGATTTCCTCAGTTTTTACCTGATGGGCTTTTTTGGTCCAGTGGCTCACCCAAGTTCCCCTGGCAAATTTATCCCACATACCTCAAAGCACCTCCTGATGGGGGCTGGTATTCAGACTTTCTCTATTATTGATGATCTTGATATTTTTGAGCTGGTGCTGGTCAGCTATTTTGTAGAATGCCTCTCTGGTAGAGTTTATATACCACACTTTTCTCATGACTATCTTGTGATTTGGGGTTTTGGCAAAGAAGGTAAAGTACCCCTCACATCATATCAAATCAATGGTACATACGGACAACAGGGCTTATCACTGCTGATGTTGACTTTGGTCACCTGGCTGTGACAGTGTGAGATTTCCTTAGTGTAAAGTGACTCTTTTTATCATGTCCACAACCTGCTCTTTGGAAGGACATCACAATGCCCAGCAAATAGTTGGTGGGGGGGGGGAGGGGATAATGCTCCACTTCCTTGAGGGGACGGTATATGCATTCATTATTTGGGATTCTTCTGCAAAGGAGACTTGTCTCCTATCCCCTATTTTTAAATTTATTTACATTGGTATGGACTCATGGATTTTTACTTATACTTAGCACTAGAATCCAGTCTCACATCATTTATTTGTTACCCAAACTACTTCAGCATTCATCATTGAAAACGTTTCCATCTGGCTCTGCAGTCCCTGTGATAGTCCTCCAGTGTTGTATTTTGCTATGTTTGTTTAGAGCACTTCCCTATTTTGGGCACTACAAAATGCCCCACACTCATCACGTATATACCAGTTTCCAGCCTTCGAATTAGCCATTTCTCCAGAGAGCCCTGGTGCCATTTATTGGAGAAGAGTATTTGGAAAGCACATATGGGTGCTGCATGTGCCTGTTGTCACTGGGGTGCTATTGCTTGTAGGCTCAGCTGACAGAACACATAAACATAAATGTATGCATACTAATCCGTGTATCCACACAAATCTACAAAAATTTCTGCATGTATCCATCTGTATGATATTAAGCTGAACATCAGCTCATAGTGGTGTCTCCAGCTCTAAGCCATTACCTCATCTATCATTTTACACTTCTGTCCTTGATTACCTGTGCCTCACACTCCGACGGGGAGAAGCTTGGCTCCTGCCAGCTGCCAGTCATTTACTTAATCATCCGATTCCAGCGTACTCCTGATAGAACTGTTAATCCATGCCCCCATGGAAAACAACTTTACATACTGGCCTAGAGATTATGTGCCGTGTACGTTGTTATTAGCCCTACCCTCTGCATTAGTTTCCAAAGTTATTTAGGTCACAAGTTTTTCTCCTGCTCTGTTCAATGACGTTATTTCTTATATTTATAATACAGCTAGACTGTTGTCACACTCTTGCCTTAGATCCTAGGCTTCCCCAAACTCCTAAATGATTTTTGAGAAAATTTGTACAGTCAGATTTATTCATTCCACTGCAAAGTTCTGCAGGTTTTGGCAAATGTATGGTGTCATAGAGCCACTACTATGGTGTCCCATGAACTAGTGTCCCCACTGTAAGATTCTCCCCCACGCCGTGCTTCACCTTATTCACCTTTGCAAACCCATGGCAGTCACTGATCTTTTTTACTCTTTTACCTTTTCCAGAATGTCACATAAATGAGATCATATAGTTTATAGCCTTTTCAGATAGCTTCTCTGACATAGCAGTATACATTTAAGATTCAGCCATGATTTTGCCTGGTTTGATAGCTCAATCCTTTCTACCATTGACTAGTATTTTCTTTTGATGCACCACAGTGTGTTTATCTATTCACCTGTCGAAGGGTATCTTGGTTGCTTCCAATTATAATAGAACTTCTAGGGGCGCCTGGGTAGCTCAGTCAGTTGAGCGTCTGACTTCAGCTCAGGTCATGATCTCATGGTTTGTGAGTTTGAGCCCCGCATCAGGCTCTGTGATGACAGCTCAGAGCTTGAAGCCTTCTTTGGATTCTGTGTTTCCCTCTCTCTCTGCTCCTCCCCACTCACGTTCTGTCTCTCTCTCTCTCAAAAATAAATAAAACATTTAAAAAAAAGAACGTCTATAAACATTTGTGTGTAGATCTTTCAGCAGACAGAAATCAAATGAGTTAAAAAATTATGAATAGGATCCACAAGTTGGATCCTACAGTAAGAGCATATTAGGTTGGTAAGTATACTGTCAAGTGACTTTGCATGAATCATTTTACAGGAATACCAGTATTGAGTAAGAATTCCTATTGCTCTGAGGCCAGTGCTATAGTAAAAGAAGTTATAGTTGTCAGATGGAGTTGAGCTATTCTAATAGATCTAATCATAACCCATTGTTTTCCTTTGCATTTTCCTCACCACAATAGTGTTGATCATCTTCCTGTGTGCTTCTTTGCAACCTGTAGATTTTCTTCAGTGAGATGTCTGTTTAAATTTTTTGTCTGTTTTTAATTATTCGAGTATTACTTTTAAATTGTTGAATCTTGAAGGTTCTTCAATTGTAAGTATTTTAGATGTAACTCTTTGATCAGATGGATATTTGCAAGCATCGACTCTTAGTCTGCAGACCATCTTTCCATTCATTTAAGAGTGCCTTTCAACCAGAAGGATTTATTTGTGTGTTTGTCTTGTTTTGTTTTTTAATATTAGCAAAGTCCAGCTTAACTGATTTTCCTTTCATGAATCATGCTTCTGACATTGGATAAGTCTCATGAGCGAATCCAAGGTGACAGAGATTTTCTCCTAGAAAATCTTTAGGTCAATGATCCAGTTTGAGTTATTTTTTGTGTAAGATATAAATCTATGTCTAGGCTGAGCTGCTCTAGCATCATTTATTACAAAGAGTATCATTTCTTTATTGTTTTGATTTGTTCCTTTGTTAAACATCAATTCCACTATCTGCATGGGTTTCAAAAGACAATAGTAGTTTACATCAAAATAGTAAGTGCATGTTACTTTGCTCAAGACTTTTTATTTCTGTGAATTTAACTTAAAATGATAATCAGATAAGTTCAAAAGGCTGCATATGTGAAGATGCCCAACAGAGCATAATTTGAATGTATATTATTTTTAAGCACTTTTGATGTGATTTTATTAATGACAATTTCAGAAATTAACATGTCTCCAAGCTATGGAATTCTTTGCAAACCCTCAAATGTATCTTATAGTTTTATATATTTTTATACAAAAATATGTCCAAGGTAGTGTGTGTGTGTGTCCATATAAGCTGCATGTATGAGCTTATATATTTAAAATGATATGACAGTGTATATATGTGTGTTTGTGTCTATATGTGTCTGTGTGTCTGTGTATAGGAAGAGAAAGACAGAGACAGATATAAGAGGAAATTTGCCAAAATGCCTGGTTTTATGCTGTCAGGCGACTATATAGATCATTCTGTAGCATTTAACAGATTTATATACATGTGTTATTTTATTATCAAAGAAATAATAAAGCTATTTACTAGTTAAGAAAAAAGTATGCTTGTTAACTTTCTTAAAGGCAAGTTAGTAAAAATTAGGATTATTGTTTTTCTCCTTTCTTTCTATCTCTTAATTAGAAGTCAACTGTTTAATGTTGAAATAAAAATTTATTTATCTAAGTTATTTTACTCAACAGCTTTTATTTTTCAGAACTTTGTTTAAAACAAAAATAGGCTTGTAGCACCTAAGTGGCTGAGCCGGTTAAGTGTCCAACTTATGCTCAGGTCATGATCTTGTGGTTCGTGGGTTCAAGCCCCGTGTTGGGTTCTGTGCTGACAGCTCAGAGCCTGGAGCCTGTTTTGGATTCCCTCTCTCTTCACCCCTTCCCTGCTCACACTCTGTCTGTCTCAAAAATAAAATAAACATTAAAATGTTTTTAAGACAAAAATAGGCCTAATTCTCCACTTAATTGTTTCCATTACCATCTACCTTTTACAAGAACTAGTTCCCCATTCTTAACAAATTTTGAAATATTGAAAGGACTCCCAATGTAGCTGCTTTGAGTTTATATAAAAACCAGTTTTGAAATGGATGTCTCTTTTTCCTGAGCCATCTAGAATAACAATGCAGATTTGTGCAACTCTGTTCTAATATGTGAGAGAATGGAACACTGCACACACTGTGTTGGGAGAGAATTATGTGTGGGGAAGTCATTTCTGAGGGAAAAGTAAAGGAATTCTAATCACTATTTGCCTTGGGACTTTAAATTCATTTTAGTAAAGAGAGACTCAAGAAAACAATGTAAAATATGGTAAAAAGGTGACATACTGAAATGAAAAAGGGTTGGCCGAGAAACACTAACAGAAGGACTTTGCTGTCCAAGGAGGGAGACATTAGATAAGCATGAGGAGAATGTTATCAGTAACCCAAGAGATATGCTCCCAACATCCAGAAGAAGAGAATAGTGGGCTCAAAACAGTGAGAAAAGAAATGAGAAATACTGAGGAAAAATTTTGATGACTGGAGTCCCAGAAGAATAAAGGAGGAGAGAAGAAAATAAGTTATAGTAAAAGAGCCCACCTTCTTTCTGAGGTAAACAGAAGGCAGGCATCTGCAAACAGTACCTCCAGAGCCCTGAGGAACTTCTCTGGGGGGGGGGGTTTGTGTGTACAGACATGTGAAAGTACCATCAGTGGTCCTTCAAGATTCTGACAAGGGATGTGTTGTTACATTGAACTGAAATTTTATTTTGTTCACTTTGAGGGGAAACTTATGATGGAGTTTGAATTGCCGCAAAAATGTTGGCAATTATCGAATGAAAACAAACTTACCTAATTTAATAACCATCAAAGGCGGATGAACACAGCTGTTTCATGTAGTGACCATTTCTGGAGTCTGTTTACCTACAAAAAGCAGTGTGGACAGTGTGAGATTATGGGTGTGGAAAGGACAAGGAAGATGGCAGAGCATGGCTGATCCACTTTTAGTTTTAACTCAGTGCTGTGTTTGGTGATCATTTTCTTTTTGTGGGAAGTTTACACTCTAAGAAGCTTCTCACATCTTTAAAGGAATTGGAAACTTAGGATCAAAACCAAACCAAACCCACAAGCCACATCAAAGCTTTCTTGCCCCAGGGTTTATGTTCATATTCTATCTCGAGGAGTGTCACAACAGACGTGAAAGCATGTTGAACACACTTTATGACCTTTTTAAGATCTGTGGTCATCTTGCACTCAAAGTGCACTTAAAAATCAAAATGATACGTAATACAAAAAATAGCCTTGAGGCAAAGTAAAGGCTAACCGTGGAAGGTTGCAGAAGCATGTGGAAATAGTTTATATCTCCAAGCTACAGATCCTAGAAATGCAACTTCTTGATCTTCTCTCCATGTCCATATGCAAAAAAAACCATTTAGGTTCATCTAGACCTGGCACACATTTGGATTTGGTCCCAAGATAGTCTCTCATTGGAAACTGTTATGATGAGTTTATTGTACCTTTGTCTAAAATATTACTGTCTACTGAGATACCACCTCATGCCAGTCAGAGTGGCTAAAATGAGCCAATCAGAGAACTCTAGATGCTGGCGAGGATGTGGAGAAACGGGCACCCTCCTACACTGTTGGTGGGAATGTAAACTGGTACGGCCCCTCTGGAAAACAGTGTGGAGGTTCCTCAAAAAATTAACAATAGAACTCCCCTATGACCCAGCAATAGCACTGCTAAGAATTTACCCAAGGAATACAGAAATGCTGATGCATAGGAGCACATGTACCCCAATGTTCATAGCAGCACTCTCCACAATAGCTAAAACATGGAAAGAGCCTAAGTGCCCATCAACGGACGAATGGATCAAGAAGATGTGGTTTATCTATACCATGGAATACTTCGTGGCAATGAGAAAGAATGAAATCTGGCCTTGTGTAGCAACATGGATGGACCTTGAGGGTGTTATGCTGAGCGAAATAAGTCAGGCAGAGAAGGACAAATACCATATGTTTGCACGTATAGGAGGATTAGGAGGAACTTAACAGAGGACCATTGGGGAGAAGAAGGGGGAAATAGTGGGAGAAAGGGAGAGAGGCAAACCATGAGAGACTCTTGAATGCTGACAAAAACTGAAGACTGATGGATGGGGGGAGGGGGGATGGTCACGGAGAGGGGCACTTGTGGGGATGAGCACTGGGTGTTATATGGAAACCAACTTGACAATAAACTCTTTGTAAAAACAAATAATAAAATAAAATATTACTGTCTACATGTATTTATTTCATGTGTCTTAGAATGAAGCATCATTGTATACCAGAAGGAAAGAAAGAAAGAAAGAGAGAGAGAGAGAGAGAGAGAGAGAGAGAGAAAGAAAGAAAGGAAGGAAGGAAGGAAGGAAGGAAGGAAGGAAGGAAGGAAGGAAGGAAGGAAGGAAGGAAGGAAGGAAGGAAGAAAGAAATTCAATAGTGGCATAACTTTTGAATAGCTGTTGGCAGAAGAGGAGTGTTAATTAAACAGTTTTCTTCAAAGAAGATACAATTGGCTGGTCTTATATTTAATTCATCTGATATTAAATGTCCCTTATGATGAAATTCTGCAATGCTAATTCATCCCTCAGATTTCAAAAGTTTAAGTGTCAGTCTGATACTGACATAACACCCAGTCTGGATTCAAACTCTGCTCACATCCTTTGTACTGTCTTTAGATAACACAGAGACACTTTGAGATTTTGCCATTCCTTCCTGGCATTAGGTTCTGATTTTCTAGACTCTGATATGCTTTTGGTAAACCCAAAGCATAGTGTGATATCCGCAACTGATTTTCAGACCCAAAGCATGTTTTTGCCCTCATAATTTTAATTATTTAAATGAGGAGCTTAGATAAATTTAAACATCAGACTGATGCTGCCATTTTCTTAGATATGGGTTTTTTGTTGTTGTTATTGTTTGCTTTTTTTCCAAATAATATGTGAGTGTCAAGAATATATTCTTTGAGGTGAAATTTTTTATTTCAATATTTGTAAAGAGTCGTGAAGATGAATAGTGAAAAGGAATCAACATTGATGAATTGTGGAAAGCAGATATCATAGAATTTGGTTGGAAGGTAGGAAATGGATACAGGTGGATGTCAGAATATTTTAGTAGATTATGGTAATCAGCACTTTTCAAAAAGTAGGTTTCGTGTAGCAAAAAAGATGTGGGCAGCAAAAATGACTTAAGAAATCACCAGCTGTGGTAAGTCTAATTAGCACTGACACACTCTAGTTATAACATCTGTGACATGTATATTTATAAAAAAAAAAATGGAACAGAGACTTAAACTACTGTAAGAGATTATGTTTCAAGCAGATGCAAATAGCAATTTAAAAGATGTTTCTTTAATAAATGATAATACAACAAAATCTATTTAAAATCATAGATTATTCAATGTAAAAAAATCAATTGATGGCTAATAAAGAAAAATAAATAGAGAATAATGGAAACTATCACCGACTTAATAGAGCATGCATTTTTGATGTCATAATGATCACCTCGTGTATATTATTTCAAAAATTAGTGTTAATTATTTTGATTAAACACTTACTAAGCATCATTTACTTGAAGGGCTGGGGACCTATGAAGAGTCTCGGTTATACTGAAGATACAGTTTTTAGTTTGTGAAATGAAGCAGTTTTAAAATGTTTTACATGATTAAAAAGAGTGGTATATAAACACACAAAGGAAAGTGGTTTTCTATCATAAATAAAAACTTTGACACTTCATTTTGGCTAAAGAAAACAATTCAAATACCAACATCAAAAGTCAACAATTTGGTAGCTAAAGTTCTTACTATAAAATAATTATAATAATTGTGCTTAAAGGATGATACATGGATTCTGGTATGACATTTTTCAATAAAATATAAGATCAATTCTGGGCTTCGGAAGGGGAAGCTTGGAAGGAAGAAGTGAAGAAATAAGGATTTCTGGTTATCAGACTCAAGGATTCACACAAGGATGCTGACATGGAGGTGGCCCTTCCCGACACACAGATGGGGGAAACATTCATGCTTTACCCATGGAATGAGCCATGGGGAGCCATGGGGAAGAAACACTCACAAAGCTGATTAAATAAAGAGCAAATAGGAAGGCCAAGTTGGTGTTGGGTCTGGGTAATGGAAGGAGTAGCGATCCTTCAGTGTCAGCATTGGGTTAAAGGGACAGTTTGGTTAAAAGTGGTAATGATTCCTTCCATAAAGTGCAAGCAATCTGCTTTTATGCCATCTTCTGGAGTCAGGCAAGCCATGTTGGGCAGGATTTAATGTGTCATTCTAAAGAGGTTCGGAAGAAAGCTCTGCAGTGACACCTTTGAGTTCACATTGGTGGTCATTGTGATTGTTGAGGTCGATAAAAGTGATTCTCTGTGTCCTTTATCATAATGCTGCTCCTATTTCTTCAACAGCTTCCTGATAGTTGGCTCCCAATATAGATTTGCTAGAGAGTATATTTCAGTCATAGAAAGTAATTATCCAAACTGCTTGCTAATTATATATTGCTTTGTATATAATCTGTTGACACTGTAGTTGATATTTCAGTCTCTGGTTTGTGGGCACTGATCTAGAGTAGAAATATTACATCCAGCTGTATGGCAATTATGAGTTTATACAAGGTTGAGTCCACATTGATGTATTTTGATGTGCTCAAGCCAACTCAAACCTAAGAAGGCCTATCTTAAGATAAACCAGTGTTATTGTAACTTTTCAAATGTCTTTATTTCACAATCCTTAAATCAAAATAAAGATCATATTGTTCTTAATGGCAGACTCAGGCCAGCTGTGATTTTACAACTGGTTTCTTGCAACGATTCTACCATGTATAAGACCATATACTCCCAGTCTCCCCTCTCTCTCCTTCCCTCCCCCTCCCCCCCAGCTGTGGGTAGTAAGGCCATTATAGCAGGACACTAAGTCATTCATCTGAAGAAAACAGTTGAAAATGTGACTTATTTACAGAACTGCAACATCCAAATACACAGGATAATTGGATATTTTTTAAAAATTTTTTTAAATGTTTGTTTATTTTTGAGAGAGCAAGAGAGAGCAGGAGAGGGGCAGAGAGAAAGAGAGAGAGAGAGAGAGAGAGAGAAACACAGAATCTGAAGCAGATTCTAGGCTCTGAGGTATCAGCACAGAGCCCAACATGGGGCTCAACCTCAGGAACTGTGAGATCATGATCTGAGCTGAAGTTGGATGCTTAAGTGACTGAGCCACCCAGGCACCCCAATTTTTCTTTATTTTTAATTTGGTGTTCACTTACTGTGTGCTTACTCTGCGTAAAACACTGTCAGCCACTGAGACCATAAAACATAATGTGCCACTGAAGGAAGTCACAATAAAACAGAAGTGGGTATACTTAAAAATTAATCATAAATTACAAATCATATTTTGTTATAACAACAACTGTCTTCCTATGCGTCTATAATGTGCTCAGTTCTGTGGTGATGATAGTCTGTTTATCACTTGTGAGAGGCAGGGGTGAGATTTAAAATATCTAATTGTCAAGGACACCATCAATAGATTAAAATCTGGAAAAATCTAGGGGTGCCTGAGTGGCTCAGTCGGTGAGTGTCCTACTTCAGCTCAGGTCATGATCTCACAGTTCATGAGTTCAAGCTCCGCATCAGGCTCTGTGCTGACAACTGTGAGCCTGGAGCCTGCATCAGATTCTGTGTTTCCCTCTCCTGCTCATGTTCCGTCTGTCTGTCTGTCTGTCTATCTCTCTCTCGCCCCCCCTCAAAAAAAAAAATTAAATCTGGATGCATGTACACCCCATGCTAGCTGTCTACATGCTGTTGGCTGGGGTGCCATGAATCCAGGGCCCCTCAGGCAGACCCAGTCCACGTGTTCCCAGCTGATAGGCCTGGCTATCACCCTGGATAATACACGACTCATTATTATTCCCATTTCTTCAGATGAAGAAGATGTGAGGCTTAGGGAAATTATTTCCCCATGCCCACAAAACCAGAAAGTGTTGCAGCCAGAATTTGAATAACACTGTCTAACTCCTGAGTTTATCTCTTAATCTCTCTTCCATATGAGATATAATAATTGGACAAACATTCCCGGGATTAGAAGAAGGAGGGAATGGTCTTGTCTGACTGATGGCCTTTGAAGGAGCTGCCGAGAAACAAGGACTCATTGGGGCCTTAGATGGAAATCGAATTCAGCACACATTTGTGTCTGCAGTGTAATTGATGGAAGATATGTGAGCACACTCATTTTCCACAGATTTAATCATTCAAAGCTTGGGTGAGTCATGTAGTCTTTTATTTATGTCTCTGGCATGATTAAAAGAATTTTTCTTTAGTACTTAATCTTGAATTAGATATTTCTAAACTCAGTTTCTCAATTTTCAAGGGGCAATTAACTTGATACTTTGATTTAAGCTCCTTTAGTCTGTTAACCTCAATCTTTAACAATATTTAGAAGTCGCTTCTGAGATGCTCTCTGAAAAAGCATTGGATATGAAAAAGAACTCTTCTATTAAATGCAAGTAGAATCCAGAATGTGTGGCCTGGGGAAAAGAATGGGTAAGGGTGTGTCAGCCTGAAGGATAGAGCTGTGTCACCTTTGACCCACTGCTTTGTCTGAGATGTGGCCTTCTGCACACCCTGGCCAAGGTCATGACCTCCTTTTCCGAGCTCTGAATTCTTTATGCTCCAGCCTGTGTGTGGGACTTAGCACCACTGTGGTCACGTGGTGGTGAACTTCTTTCTGCTGTACAATACTTTCCACCTGTTCCCCTTGCCTTTTGCTGTTCTCACCATTGTCAAGGCCTGCGTTGCTCTTGGGCCTGTGAGATGAAGGCCTCCGAAGGCACCAAAGAGATCTGTGAAGACGCGGATGAAGGGCGCCAAGTGTCACTGGTAAGTTTTGTGTTTGTATTCCATCTGGAAGTGATCAGGGCCTCTTCATAACATGGAGGAGCTCCAGGGATTTGAGCGAACTGAAACTGAGGGCCCTATATAATGATTCACTTCCATCGGGGCTCCTCTTTAGAGGAGGGTTTGAGTGGCTACATTCAAACCTGCATGCACGTTGGGGCCAAGGTTGTCCTCTAGCCTCCCAGTGATCGTTTCAATATCATCATTGCCATTTCCCATGGGTTTCTGCTTCTCAATTCCTTTACCTAGTCTGGTAGATGCTACCTTCAGTGGAGTCTTCCCTCTGGATTTATGACACATATTATGGATATTGTAGTCTGCCCAACAGCAAAGCCCAAGGAAGAACTATCCATCCACTCAATGCATACGGAGATGGTCTTGAAAGCGCATTTTATGGAGATCAGTTAACAACAACAACAACAACAACAACAAGTTATAAAATTTATTTGGCAGAAAAAGTGAAAGAATGGCTTATCAATATCAGAAGTGTGTTCAGTGAATTTGTTAATGCCCCAAGTAATATCTTATTTTATCTTTGTACCCTCAGATTCATTCAGAGTGCCTAGTATATAGATGTCATTCAGTAATTGTATGCTAAATTAAACTGATGATATTTGTGCAAATCTGTATACGCCAGAGAAAATGCCAGCAGAGCAAGAAAAACTAAAGAGTCTAGGGAGAGATAACAGGAATTTGGCAGTAAAAGGGTATTAATTAAATATGCATGGGCAAGAAAGAATAAACAAGCCACAGATAAGAAATTCACAGAGGAGGGAGTGAGATCAGTTAGAATCAGAATTTTTGTATATCTAGACATGCATGATTTTACCAACCCCCTCCTTCACCACACTCATCATCATAGGCAGGAGTGAAGAAGGAATATGGCTATCAGAAAATAAATCAGCATAAAAAAACCAGGATAGCATAATATTTTGAAAGTGGGTTATTCTAAATATGAAAGCATAGGGGCGCCTGGGTGGCTCAGTCAGTTGGGCGTCCGACTTAGGCTCAGGTCATGATCTCGCAGTTCGTGGGTTCAAGCCCCATGTCAGGCTCTGTGCTGACACCTAGTTCAGAGCCTGGAGACTGCTTCAGATTCTGTATCTACCTCTCTCTCTCACCCTTCCCTGCTCACACTGTCTCTCTCTGTCTCTCGAAATAAATAAATCATTTAAAAATAAATAAATACATACATACATATGAAAGTATATCTTCCAGAAAGTCCCATATGGGTTTTTTTAAATTTTTATTTATTTCTAGGAGAGAGAGAGAGAGAGAGACAGCGTGATCAGGGGAGGGTCAGAGAGAGAGAGAGACACAGACTTTGAAACAGGCTCCAGGCTCTGAGCTGCCAGTCAGCACAGAGCCCGACTCGGGGCTCGAACCCACGAACCACGAGATCATGACCCAAGCGAAAGTCGGACGCTCAACCAACTAAGCCACCCAGGCGCCCTCCCCCCCATATGGATTTTTTTTTTTTGGCTACGCTTCACAGTAAACATTCCCAAATTCTAAATTTTCGTCTCTTCCCTGCCTAAACTGACTTTCTCAGTCAACAGAACCACATTTTTTCAACTGCTATGGACCAAGCCTAGAGGAGCATACTTGCATTTGATTTTCACGGTGGTCATATTAAATAGGAAATCATTATCCCATTTCACAGATAAGGCAATTGAAATCATGGAGGCTTCAGACATGTAATTTCATTCTTGCCTCCCCTGCCCCCCAAGCCAATGTTATTAAAAGCTGTGTTACAATTATTTTTCTTTTGTAAAAGCAATTTGCTTGTACCTATAGCTTACTATGCGTTTGATTTTGCCTGTTTTGTTGGTTATATGTGCTTCTTACTCCTATGTTGCAAGCTCCTTGATGATTAACACAGAGCTGCATCCTAATTATCTTTGAAAACCCTTAGCACTGAGGACTTGAACGGGATGATTTGCACAGATTAAGTGCAATAATTATTGGGGAATGAGCAAGAAGCTGTATTTTTTATAAGCACTATAATAGACTTCCTCACTTGACAGCCGGTAAAAAACAGATTTGTCTAAATCTGTTAGATTCTATGTTCCATAAAATAGAACTGGCAAATAAAATTTAGAGATTATCTAGTGACTAGTTCTTGATCCATTCATTTATTTTTTTCAAAAGCAAGGATGAGAGAGGTTGTTGCTTGACTAATGATGTGCCATCAAATGGCTGTGAAATCTAACAGGCAAAATAGGTGGAATCTATAGTCCCACAATTTTTTCCCTTTGCCTGTCACAATCCAGGGCTCCAAGGAATTTCTAATAATCCCAACGTTGTTACTACTAAAGACCCATTGTTTCCCAATTGTCAGCTAGTAAACAAACAGGATTCCGGGACATACAGTTCCTTCATGTATGTATGTATGTATGTGTATTTATTTTTTGAGACAGAGACAGAGACAAAGCATGAGAGAGGGAGGGGTAGAGAGAGAGGGAGACTTGGAATCTGAAGCAGGCTCCAGGTTCTGAGGTGTCAGCACAGAGCCAGACGTGGGGCTCGATCTCACAAACCATGAAATCATGACCTGGGCCAAAGTCGGACGCTCAACCGACTGAGCTCCCCACGCGCCTCTCACACAGTTCCTTTAATTGAAGCAGCTCTATTTTATCTGCATTAGGTATTATACTGCCAAGGTACTTGAATAAATTGTTTCACAAGTAGGTATGTTTGAAGAGCCTTGCTATACAACTTTGGTTCACAGTTTCAGAGGAGACTCACTGTAACTAGCCATTTTGAATTATTATGCGAACAAAGACATATTTTCCTCTGTCCTGAGGCTGAAAGGAGACTTCTTAGCTCCTTTCTCCAGCTGTACAACATGATCGTGATCATCAGTTTCTGACATCTGTAAACATAAGAAGAGATATTCTATATATATAAATATGTATGTATATGTGTGTAATGAATATTTGTGTGTGCATTTAAAAGGAATCGATGAGGGGCACTTGGGAGGCACAGTTGGTTGAGAATCTGACTCTTGGTTTCAGCTCAGATCATGATCTCATGGTCCTGAGATCCAGCCTTCCTTTGGATTCAGCACTGGGCTTGGAGCCTGGTGAAGATCCTCTCTCTTTCTACCCCTGCCCCTTCCTTTCTGTCTCTCAATTTCTCTCTCTCTTTCTTTCAAACAAATAAATAGATACATGGGATCGATGAAAATAAAGGTAGGTTTCATATAGCCTAATTATTCTACCTCCACTAAAACCACTACTTGTAGTGTCATGACTCAAATTTGTTGAGAATCCCATGACATTAGAGCTATACTTTGAGAAATTGGGAGACATTTGGATCACTGTAAGAACCTAAAGCTGTTGTAGCCAGTAAGTATCATTTTAGGAAAAATAAGAATTTTTATATTTTTAGTTTATGTATGTATGTATGTATTTATTTTAGAGAGAGTGTGTGTGTGTGAGCAGGGAAGGGGCAAAAAGAGGGAGGGAGAGGGAACATTCCAACATTCTTATTGTCAGTGCAGAGCTCGAAGCTGGGCTTGATCTCATGGACTGTGAGTTTATGACCTGAGCTGAAATCAAGAGTTGGATACCTAACCTACTGAGCCACCCAGGTGCCCCAAGAATTCTTATCTTTATGCCTTTAAAGATTCAACTGGATGTTGAGTAGACTCAAAGTAGCTGTTTTGTCCAGTGCCAGCCAGCCATATCCCACTATTGATCTATTACTTGCATTACCTTTCAACATCTCAAATCTGTCAACTCTCTCCTAAATCCTAGTCACTTTTAGGTAGCATGGCAAATGCACATTGGGCCACTGATGGGTTGTTTATTAGTGTCATGCCTAGTATATATCACCTGCTGGGCTTAGCTGAGAAAGGGCCATGGTGTTGGGTACAATTCATTACACATTGCACATGGGAGCCTGGCCTTTCCAGATCACACACTTTAGTCCTAATCAGTTTGGATATATGAGATTGTAGCATATGACGTAAACCATGAAAAAACTGCTTCTGTTTCTAAAAACAGGACGTTTTAGTCCTACAAATACCCATAAATCAGGCCCCATGTCAGTATCTTAGCAATTACATTAATTGAATATTGACCTTTAAAGTAAATCCTTTTAGTGTTTCTACTCATCTCATTTATAGGAGTTCTTCCTGATGTAGTTTTATCTTTACTTGAAAGAAATGTTACCTTAAAATATTATCATTATTTTTACAAGTATTGTTTTTTACATTTACAAAGATAATTCCCTCTTTTAGCCAATTTCATTTTAAAAATATGAAACCCTCCTCTTCATTAGCCCATTACTTACGGTTCACTTTGTTCTGGTGTGTTCTTTATAGGATTTTCTTTGTATTACTGTTGGGAAGACAGTGCTTTGCTTGTAGCTTAGGCTGTCCAATTCTGTTGCTATGTAATTGATTCCTTCTTTAGAGCAACATTACATTTAAACAATGATGGGTACGTAGCATCATAAAGAATGCGACTTTGAGTTGTGAGGAATGTTAATTAAGGCCTCTTCTTGTATAAAATGAGTAGAGAAAACAGGTTACAAATGTTTTAAGAATACATAGAATACAAGAAATGTATAGGAATAATATAAAAATATAATTCCTGGCTGAATTTTCATAACCTTGAATATTTCTGCATTTAACAAAAGGTGTGCTGTTACACGGTAGATCGAAAGCCTTTGAATATTACCTAGTGCCCCATTCAAACCAAAATATGTCTGAAAACACTGCTGAAGCTACTTTAGGCCAGCTCTGTGAGTGTAATTTTCCCACTGATCAACTTCACCTTGGAGAAGCAAGGCCATCTCTCTTTGTGTCTCTTTCTTCACGTGGCATCTCTGTTGATGGCTGGAGATAATCTCCAATTTCCAGGTCCATTTCCAATTTAGAAATACCCGATGTTGGATAAAATACATGAACACTCTTTGGAAAAATATTTCAATTTCTGAATATCCCCTTAAATAAATCTCTTTCTTTAACTGTTTCAAGCCTTTCCATTAAGATTGTCTCACTTTTCATCCCCAAGGACACAATGTTATCACCTGTCATATTAATTTTCTCTGTGAGTTCCTGCAATTACTACTTTGTAATTTCCCTTTTGGCAGAATACCATTCATCTGTTTATTAGTCATCTTTTCTACCTTTGTTCTTCATCCAGTGTTTGCTTTTGTTTTGCTCGTGTGGCTCTTTTCGTTATACAGGCCAACTCCAATGATTTTGGTTCCTGTCAAAATTCATTACTTCTGTGTGTTACTTGACTGAAACTCTCTCCATTATAAAAAAAAAAAAAAAAGTAATAGCAACTGGAAAGAAAAAAAGCCATTTCAGAAAGTGCAAGGGATTTTAAAACAAAGAACAGGACAAAGGCTTTCAAGATCCAACAGCTTGGCTTTGCCATGGGCATGGGTTCAGGTTCATTACTGAACATTGACTTTAAAGGTTAAACACCCAGTTTCCATATAATTTCTAATGTTTATTTCTCATTAAATGTATATTACTTTAATCATTTGAAGTAAAATACTCCTTATAGTCAAAGAAATTGCCACTAAATGGGGCTAGAGATGATAGCGATGTGAAGGAAGAAAGAATGGCACTTCTGTTGTGTGCCCTTCAGACACAAGAGCAGTCAGAGGCATTCACTGACCTCAGTTTTAGTGAGCTGGTTCTTGAATGTTGGTGTACGGATTAAGTAAGAGAGAAATGATGAAAGAGACTTTGATTTTTTATCCTCTGAGCTCACCTGATTCTGAAGTGATGAATTGTCATTATAGTAGGTTCTGTTAATTCATTTGATTTGTTACTTATATTTGGAGGTAATTTCTCATAAATGTGACAGAGTAAGGCAAACTACAGGTACTTATATCAAGTCCTACTAGGAAATATGCAAACATAAGAAAGATTCCAGTCTCAAGGAACTTTCATATATTAGCACAAAATATTGCTATAAAAAGGAACCAAGAAATGGCATCATCAAAATGATGGACTATGCATTTTGGGACCAGCCCCAACAAACATAAACATAAACAAACAAACAAACAAAGACAGAAATGGTCAGAACTGACTTTGTCAGATCTCTGGAAATTATTCAGAGGTTTACGACAACCAAATGAATGTTGTAACCAGAAAAAAGGCAACTTAAAGATATGAGGAAAGGGCGCTGGTGTGGCGCAGTTGTTTGAGCTTGGGACCTCGGCTCAGGTCACAATCTCCTGGCTCCTGGCTTTGAGCCCTGGGTGGGGCTCTGTGCTGATGGCTCAGAGCCTGGAGCCTGCTTCAGATTCTGTCTCCTTCTCTCTCTGCCCCTCACCCATTCATACTCTGTCTCTCTGTTTCTCTCTCAAAGTAAATAAACATTTAAAAAAAACAATTTAAACAAATGTGAGGAAAACTTTGTGGCATTTTTTCTAGCCTTTGCCCCACACCCTCTTTCTGTCATGTCAGATGACTGTAGGCAGGTTGTGAAAGCTTAGTTCCTGATTACAAAACTCATTTGCAAGTTATTGTGTAGTTCTGTGTTTTTTTTTTTTTAATTTTTAAAAATGTTTTTTATTTGTGTGAGAGACAGAGAGAGACAGCGTGAGCAGGGAAGGGTCAGAGAGAGAAGGAGATACAGAGTCTGAAGCTGGTTGTCAGCACAGAGTCTGACGTGGGGTTTGAATCCATGAACCACGAGATCATGACCTGAGCTGAAGTCAGCGCTTAATGACTGAGCCACCCAGGCACCCCTGTGTAGTTCTGTTTTAACCTGGCTGGAATCAAGTCAAGTCCAAAGGTAGGAAAATGTCAATGCCCCAGCTCAAAGGCATTCAGTCAAGAGAAATACTCCCTTACTTGGAAAAGGGTTATTCTTTTAGTTCAATTCAGGCTTTCAATTCCACATTAGGGAAGACAGTCTGCTTTACTCCCTATATGATTTAAATGTTAACTTCATCCAAAGTCACCCTCACGGAAACATCTAGAATAATGCCTGATAAATATCTGGACACCTTGTGGACCAGTCACGTTGACACATAAAACTAATCATCACGGGGGTACCTGCTGGCTCAGTCGGAGGAGAGTGCGACTCTTGATCTCAGGGTCATTGAGTCCGAGCCTCATGTGGGGTGTAAATATTACTTAAATAAATAAAACTTTAAAAAATTAAATGAAATTCACCACCACCAAGTGCACGTACAAATACAAGAAGCTCAGTGAGTGCCACAGGATAAATCCGAAAAGATGTATGGTAAGACACATGACAACCAAAGAAAGCTGTTGAAAGTCAAAGACAAAGAGAGATTGTTCTAAAAAGCAGCAAAGCTACTCAACGCGCACAAGGGATCTTCAAAAAGATTACAAGTAGACTTTGCAGCAAAAACTTGCAGGCCAGAAGGAAGTGGGAGGCTATATTTAAAGTGATAACATTTAAGAATATATTGACTGAGAATTCTATATCCAACAAAACTGTTGTACCAAGATGAAAGAGAAATAAAGACATTCCCAAATGAACAAAGCTAAGGCAGTTCGTTAGCATTAAGTTTGCCCTACAAGAAATACTAATGGGAGTCTTCCTTGTTGAAACTAAAGGTCACTATGCAGAAATCAAAGCCATACAGAAATATGAAATTCTCCAGAAAAGGTAAATATATGGGCAAGTATAAATACATATATTATTATAATTTTGGTATGAGTCTCCATGATTTTATTATTTGTGGGATGTAACAAAAATATAAAAGTTTTAAAAATATATATAAAAATAATTATATATCTATGTTTGCTAAGATATGGTGTGTACAGGTATAATTTGTATCATCGACAAAATTAACTAGAAGGTGTGGAACCATTAAGGAGTAGTTTCCTTTAATGCATTTCTGTATGCGTTTGAAGTTAACTTATTTTACATTTAAAATTAATTGTTATAACCTTAGGATAGTTTATGTAAGCCCATGGTAAACACAAAGAAAATATCTACACAATATACATGAAAGGAAATAATAAAGGAATCAAACCACGTCACTGTAAGACAGTAAGGAAGGAAATAATGGACAAAAAAAGCTATAACATATACATATAACAGAAAACAAAATGGTTAATAGTAATTTTTTTCCCTTCAGTGACTATTTGAACTATAATGCATTTAAGTCCTCAGTCAAAAGATAGAGGTTGGAAGAATGGATATAAAAACAACGCCCAACTCTGTAGTGTCTAAAGTCACTTTAGATCTAGGCATATAATTAGGCTGTGGTGAAACGGAAAATTATATTTCATGAGAATAGTGACCAGAGGACAGTAGCAGTGTCTATTTTAATACCAGACAGAGATTTTAAGATTTTTAGTTAGAAGCGGGACATCTGGGTGGCTCATTCAGTTGTGCATCTGACTCTTGGTTTCGTCTCAGGTCATGATCTCATGATTCATGAGTATAAGGCCTGCATTGGGCTCCATGGAGGTGGTGCAGAGCCTGCTTGGGATTCTCTCTTTCCCTCTCTCTCTGCCCCTCTCCTATTCATGCTCTCTCTTTCTCTAAACAAAACAAAGAAACAGTGTAAATAAACACAGTTATAAGAGACAGAGACAAAGAAATAAATTATATATTGTAGAAGTGTCCACATCAGAGCTGTTAAAGATGTGAAGAAAATATTTACAGTATTTAAGGGAAAACAGACAGCTCTACAATTACAGTGGGAGACGTCAAAATAGCCCACTTTTTGGGTGCCTGGGTGGCTCAGTCGGTTAAGCGACTTCAGCTCTGGTCATGATCTCACAGTTTGTGGGTTTGAGTCCCACATCAGGCTCTGTGATGACGGCTAGCTCAGAGCCTGGAGCCTGCTTCAGATTCTGTATCTCCCTCTCTCTCTCACCTTTCCCTGCTCACACTGTCTCTCTCTCAGGAAAAAAATAAATAAAAAAAAATAGAAAATTGGCTTAAGAAAATAACCCACATTCAATAATGCACAGACTAGACCAAAAGTAGATCAATAAGCAAGTAGAAGACTTGAATGACACTATTGGCAGATGAGACCTAACAGATGTATTCAGAACACTTAACAACAGCGGCATACAAATATTTCTCAAGTGCACATGGAACATTTTCCAGGACAATCCATATATTAAGTTGAAAAACAAACTAATAAATTTAGAAAATAGAAATCATACAAAGTATGTTTTCCAACCATAATGAAATAAAAATAGAAACCAAGAGCAGAAGGAAACTGGACACAATCTTAAACAACCAATGGGTCAAAGAACAAACAACCCAAGGGTTGTAGGATAGTAGGATACTATCATGAGGCTAATGTAACTAAAAACACAATATACTGGGGCATTTTCATGGCCCAGTTGGTTAAATGCTTGACTCTTGATCTCGGCTCGGGTCATGTTCTCATAGTTTGTGAGATCAAACCCCTTGTTGGGCTCTGCACTGACAGAGCAGAGCCTGTTTGGGATCCTTTCTCTCCCTCTCTCTCTGCCCCTCCCTTGCTTGTTCTGCATCTCAAAATAAATAAACATTAAAAAAACCTACATTAATTTGAAGGAAAAACAGCAACATACCAAAATTTATGGGATATATTGAAAGCAATGCTAGAAAAGTCATTAATAATTATACATTCTTACATTTAAAAAGAAGAAGAGTCTCAAATCAACAACCCAAATTTATATCTTAATGATTGAGGGATAAAAGAACAAAGTAAATTGAAACCCAGAAGAAGTAAGAAAATGATAACAATTAAAACAGAGATAAACAAAATTAAGAATTAAAAAATGTTTATTTACTTTGAGAGAAGAGCAATTGGAGTGGGATTGGGTCAGAGAGAGAGGGGGCGAGAATCCCAAGCAAGCTCTACACTGTCAGCACAGAGCCCACCATGGGGCTCAATCCCATGAACCATGAGATTATGACCCAAGCCAAAATCAAAAGTTGGATGCTGAACAGACTAAGTCATCCAGTGTCCCCCAAATTAAGAATTTATAAAAGCAGAGAAAATCTACAAAACCAAGAGTAGTATTTCGGAAAAGATAAACAAATAGACAAATCATTAGGTAGATTAATTAAGAAGAAAAGAGAGGATGCTCAAATAGCTAACATCAGAAATTAAAGAGTAAACATTACTACCAATTTTATAGAATTAAAAAGAATTATAAGAGATTACATGTTTATAGCAAAAACTGAATAACCTAGAAGAAATGAATAAAATCTTAGAAACTGACAACTTACTGATTGAATTATAAAAAACATTTTAAAAATTCAACAAATTTATGAATAGCAAGGAACGTTAACCAGCAATCAAAACCCTCCCAAAAAAGAAAACCTCAGAACCAGTTTCATTGGTGAAATCTACAAAATACTTTAAGAAGAATTAACACTGATCCTTTTTAAGCTCTTCCCAAAAAAATCAACAGTAGGGAATATTTCTGAACTCTAAGATATCAGTATTTCCCTAATACCAAAGCCAGACAAAGATACTACCAGATGAGAAAACTATAGATCAATAACCCTGATGAATAGTAATGGAAAAATTCTCAAAATATAGTAGCATACAATTGAACAGCATATTAAAAGGATTATACACCATGTCTAATTTGGATTTATTCATAAAAGGTAATATGAAAATACATTGTATTAATAGAATGAAGAAGAAAAAATACATAATCATCTCAGGTGATACAGAAAAAGTATTTGACAAAATTCAATATCTGTTCATGATTTAAAAAAAGAAAGAAAGAAAGAAAAGGCTCTCAATAAACCAGGAATAGAGGCAAACTATTTAACATAATAAAAGCCAACCATGGAAAAGCCAGAGCTAATATACATGATGGCGAAAACTTACAAATTTATCACTTCTTTTTAACATAGCATGGGAAATCCTAGCTGGAGCAATTATACAAAGAAAAGAAACAAAAAGCATCCAAATTTTGGGAAAAAAAGAAGTAAAATTACCTCTGTTTACAAACAGCATGATCTTATATGTATAAAACCTTAATAGTTCCACACACAGCACATAAATGTAAGAATGCTGAGAAAAACCTGCCAAGTTGCATGACCTGAAATCAACATACAGTAATATATATTTTTTTTTTACACTGACATAAAGCAAATTAAGAAAACAAATCCACGGTGCTTGGATGTCTCAGTTGGTTAAGCATTTGACTCTTGATTTCAGCTCAGGTCATGATCTCATGGTCATGAGATTGAGCCCCATGTTGGGCTCTGCACTGTGTGGGGAGCCTGCTTAAGATTCTCTCTCCTTCTCTCTCTCTCTCTCTCTACTTGCATATAAACTCTCTCTCTCCCTCTCAAAACAAAACAAAACAACAACAACAAAAAAACAAGCAGGGTGCCTGGGTGGCTCAGTTGCCTAAGCATCTGACTCTCAGTTTCCGCTGGGGTCATTATCTCACAATTTCGTGGGTTCGAACCCCACATTGGACTCTGTGTCGACTATGCAGAGCCCGCTTGGGATTCTCTCTCTCATCCTCTCTCTCTGTCCTTCCCCCACTCACACTGTCTCTGTCTCCCTCAAAATAAATGAATAAACTTAAAAATTTCTTAAAAAGGAAACAAATCCATTTACAGTGGTATCAAAAATAAGAAAATATTTAGGAAACTTAACCAAGGAGGCTAAAATCATATAATGAAAATTACAAAACATTGCTGAAAACCAGATATGAATAGATGCAAAGCTATTCTTTACTCATGGATCTGAGGACTTTATATTAAACTATCAATAAGACCCGTAGGGATCTATAGATTCAGTGCAATTCCTGTTAAAATCATGGGGACATTTTTTTGGTGGAAATAGGAAAGTCAATCTAAAATTCATATGGAATAGCCAAAGTGATCTTGGAAAAGGTGAACAAAGTTGGAGAGCTCACACTTCCCGATTTCAAACATATTACAAAGCTAGTGTAATCAGATGGTCCAGACTGATCAAATGATTTTTAACAGGTGTTCCAAGTCCATTCAATGAGAAAAAGACTTTTTTTCCCAAGAAATGATGTTTTGCAACTGTATATGCATATATAAAAGAATGAAATTGGAATTTTACCTTTCACAATATATAAAAATTAACTCCAAATGGATCTGTGACCAAAATGTAGGTTCTAGAATTTCTAAAACTTCTAAAATTCTTAGAAGAAAATATGGGGAGAGTTGCAAGACACTGGATTAGGCAAAGATTTCTTGAATAGGATACCAAAAGCACAGACAACCAAAGAAAAACTAGATGAATTACGCTTCACTGAAAGTGGAAACCTTTTGTCATTAAAGAACCCAATCAGCAGAAAGGAAAAGTAATCCATGGAATTGAATGAAATATTTACAGATCATATATCTGATAAGAGATTAATATCTAGAATATTTAAATAACTCCTATAGTTCAACAACAAAATAACCTGATTTAAAAATGGGCCAAAGACTCGAAAGGACATTTCTCCAGAAAAGACCCAAAAATTGCCAATAAGCACACGCAAAGATGCTCTATATCCCTAATCATCAGAGAAGTGCAAATCAAAACCACAAGGAGATATTTTCTCATACTTATTGGGGTTGCTACTGGGGCGCCTGAGTGGCTCAGTCAGTTAAGCATCCGACTTCGGCTCAGGTCAGGTCTCACGGTTCATGGGTTTGAGTCCCGCATCAGGCTCTGTGCTGACAGCTCAGAGATTGAAGCCTGTTTCAGATTCTGTGTCTCCCTCTCTCTCTGCCCCTCCCCCACTCATGCTCTGGCTCTCTCTGTCTCAAAAACAAATAAACTATAAAAAAATTAAAAAGAAAAGAAATGAAGACTCTAGTGGCTATTGTAGTTCTTTAAAAAAAACATAAAAAGGATTGCTACTATCGAACAAACAAACAAACAAACAAACAGGACATGACAAGTTTTGGCAAGGATGCAGAGGAACTGCAACCCCTGTACACTGTTAGTGGGGATACAAAGGATATGGTAGTCCTTCAAAAAAATAATAATAGTATTACCATAGAATCCAGCAATTCTATTTCTAGGCCAAAAGCATTGAAAGCAGCGACTTGAAGAGACATTTGTACAGACATGGTCATAACAGCATTTTTCAAGATAACCAAAGACGGGAGCCGTCCCCTCTGCGCATTGATGGATAAACAAAATGTGGTGGATGTGTGCAATGAGATATTATTGGGCTTTGAATGAAAGCAAGGAAAAGGCATGTGCAACATGGATGAACCTTGAAGACCTTATGCTAAGCTGAAGAAGTTGGTCACAAAGGACAAATATTGCATGATTCCGTGTGTAGGAGATACCCCAAGTCTTCAAATTCATAGAAAAAGTAGAAGAATGGTTTCTAGTCACTGGAGGGAGATTGGGACATATTGTTTAATGAGTCCATTATAGTTCTTTGCAGTTACTACAACTGTTTTCTCTCTTAAAGTTTGAAACATCAGAGTCATGGTTAAACATTTTTTCCTGATCCTTATATTATCTGTAATCATTGCAAGCAATATAAACATAATCCAGATATTTTAGTTAATACAATGTTCATGAGAAACAACCTTGCTTTTGTTACTCCTATTGTAAGGAAAAGTAAATAACGTGGTTATGTGATTTATTCAAGGTCACATGTATAGCAAGATTTCAGCACAGACCAGACTTCTGGTACTAAAGGCCATGAATTCTTTGTCCCCCTGAAAGTTGCTTTTCTCGCTCTGCATCTGCTTACCTTTTTTATAGTGGAGGCAGGCACATGCATTTACTCTAATTCAATCATTTCTGGAAATTGACTCTCAAGCATTTCAGAAACAATGACTCTGTGCTCCTTTGTGGTATTTATGATTATTCGATTGCATGCAACAGAATCCAACTCTGTTTACCTTGAAGGATCACATTAGTGGAAAGAAGTGGATAGTCGATGCAATCCAGTCCAGACTTACAGAAAATAGGAACTAGGAGAGCCCTGAAATGAAGTCTTTTATGGGTACTATTGTCACAATCAAAGTTTCTGATTACTTTTGGGGGGTACAGTATTTTCACTTTGCTCAAGATTTATATCTTGAACTGCTTCCCATTGTTCTGTCCTCCCCTAGACAGCAGAGAGCCAGTCCTAGATCATGTGTCAGACCTGGGCAGTCCAGAAAGGTGAGGGAGTGTGTCTCAAAGGCAGACCCGAAGCAGATGCGTGATAGTCAGGACAACCACGAAAGTCTGCTGTTTCCCTCACCCTCTGTTCTGTATTGCTGGATATAATGATCATCAGCAATCAAATCAAAAGATCAATGTGTTAAATTTAAAACTACCCCTTCGTGATAACTGTCTTCTCAGTAATTTTTCTCTTGTGTTTGCTTTCTCTGGAAACCCATGTTCGGACAGCAATGGCCCTGGTGAGTTTTTCATGAATAAAATATTTCAAAAACTAATATGTTTATAAACCTATTTGCTGCAGTTCTGAAGTTCTTCAGAAGAAAAAGTGAATAATCTAAAATTCCAGTTTCTTGTTTTTTTCTTTTTTAAAAGTTTTATTTATTTCTGAGAGCGAGAGAGACAATGTGAGCAAGGGAGGGTTAGAGAGAGAGGGAGATAACGGAATCTGAAACAGGGTCCAGGCTCTGGGCTAGCTGTCAGCACAGAGCCCAACATAGGGCTCTAACCCATGAACCGTGAGATCATGACCTGAGCTGAAGTCCGACATTTAACCAACTGAGCTACCCAGGTGCCCCTAAAATTCCAGTTTCTCTATTCAGTGTATTTGTCATTACTAGTTTACCCGTTACCTTTAGCTTCTAATTTTTTTGGCTCCATTTTCACTAATAGAATTGGATTACTTTGTTTTGAACTAACATTTCATGGCAATAATTAAATACTTTCATTCTAATTAGATAATAAAATGGTGCACATAAAAAATCTTAGGCAAAATATTTAACCAAATAACAAAAATGTTTAATAAAATTATATCCCATTATAGCCTTACTCTAAAACCTCCCGAAAGTACTGATTGGTAATAATGCAGTTATTATTTGGGACTCTAAAGGAAATTTTTCTTGAGGGTAAATCTTTATTCATTAATATTCCTATTTTATACATCCCTAAGTCCAAGAGAGCAGAAGAGGAACTATTAAAAATGTAATTGCTTTAAAGCAATGTTTCTGAATGAGATAATCACTCCTATTACTGCTTTATGTGTTAGTTCCATCACCAAATCTGTCAGGGACACTTCATAAGTGGAACATTGTGCCACATCTGGACCAAATGGGACATTTCTTAGTATTTGTTTTTGAATATTTAACTTGATATATTTATTTTCTAGGTGACTTGTGATAGACTATCAATTACGACTTGTTTATTCATTATAATTTAAGATCAAATAAGAATAAACTGGATAGGGGCGACTGGGTGGCTCAGTAGGCTAAGCGTCTGTCTTTGGCTTAGGTCATAATCTCACGGTTTGTGGGTTCGAGCCCTGCGTCAGGCTCTGTGCTGACAGCTAGCTCAGAGCCTGGAGCCTGCTTCAGATTCTGCATCTCCCTCTCTCTCTCTGATCCTCTCTTGCTCACGCTGTCTCTCTTTCTCTTTCTCAGAAATAAATAAAAAAACATAAAAAAAAAATAAACTGGATAAAATGCTTGGTACATGGTATAAAAAAACCTGAGAAAAAACAAATACTTGACCACTTATTATTCCTATAACATTTGAAATCACCTGTATAGATACTTCCTTTTCGTAGTCTACTCACTTGACATTTTTCACTAAAATTAAAGTTTTCTTATGGCTACGAAAACAGTACAGTGCGTATATACCAATAAGGTCTAAACTTAGAACCCTCACAGCTTAGAAACAAAGTTTTATTTAAAGTAAATATTTACCATAACGTTTGTTAGTATAACCTTAGCCTTGACTAATTTGGACTTAGAACACTTCAGTTGCAGGCACTGTTTGAACAATAGAAGATGTCCCCCAGCAGTGTAGTTTAGATAATGATGTCAAATTGGGAAGAAGAAATCTGTGTTGATATGGGGTGATGTCTTCAGCCAAGGGGGTCAAGGGGGTCTGTCTGGAGAGAGGATTTGCACAAGGAGTTTGGGATGGTGGTTGTTCTGAGGTCAGTAGCATCTTGGTAGAAGAACTCACATGAGTACATATGTATGTCTGTGTGTCTGCCTGTATGTATTTGAGAGGGTCAATGGAGATTGACACTTGGTTAAAAGGGAATCCAAGCCTGTATCCCAAGAGGAGGGACAAATGTGAGCCCCTCAAAAGAAAAAGAATAGGTCATCCTGCAAATCCTGCTTATCAGCCTATTTTGAGATCAAAAGCCGGAGCTGAAGCCCAACATGAAGACTAAAGATTACCTCATGAAAGAAGATTCAGGAGCTCATCTTGCATATTTCTGACCTAAGACAATAGAGTAATTCCCAAATTTCAGCTTCTAGACAAGATCTTAGGATAGAATGCCATTTATTTTCTCAATGACTTAGACAATAGTTTGTCATGAACCAATACAGATGGCAATTCCCGAAGCCAGAAAGCATGAGGTCAGAAAAGGGCTGATAAAATATAATAAGTAAATTGATGTACTCTATTACTATGCATTAGATTTGGAGATTTATAGGAAAAAGCGACAGTTGCATATGCCTTCTCACTAAATCCGTTATTCTCCCATTGTGTGTGATTAATGATAATGCCATGTAGTAACTCATCTAAGCTGGGCACCCGGGTGACCTGGTGGACTTCCATTTCCTCTGAGTCTTCAAATCCAGCTGGCCCCTAAATCTTTTGAATCCTACTCCCTTCAGACCTCAAAAGTTTGTCTGCTCTTTTTTCTCCTTTTCCTTGCCAAAAACTCAGCCCAAGCTGTCACTGGAGGGTCGCTTGTGCACTTAGGGACATAAATCTCACCTATATCTGATTTGTATAGTTAAGATGAGATTTCGGGGGAGAGGGCAAGATGGCGGAGAAGTAAGGAGCTCCGTACTTGCACTCGCGCCCATACATCACACAGAAAAGAT